>NC_068362.1:13154387-13211887 GCF_020536995.1 Dreissena polymorpha
TACGACGAAACGCAATTCCTTGTATAATGCACGTAACTCCTTTACCCCTCGTTTAACATAGTACATGCATTTATTAAAATAATTTCTTTTATCATAAAGTATGGGTTCATCCCTTTGCCTCATGCATATGTTAGGATACTGTTAAGGAAACATCAAATCTACATATTCAACATTTTATAAAATGAACAGTATCTGACGCAATAATTTCAATCTGATTACGGCGAGTGAACCTTGTTTGGATACATTAATTGAGTGCTTTATGTTTCGATTATCCCCTTAGGGCATTTCTGGAAATCCACTTGACGTTACCACAGGTGCAAATGTTTTCGTCAAGACCTTTGTGCTGAACGTTGATTGGACAGTTAAAATGAGTCTGCATTCTTTCTACACAGAGCCGACCTTGAACCGCCATGGTGTCCGGTACTACCTCATTAATAACGGGTGAGCTTTCAAAATTGATCAAAATACAAATATCAATCAGAGTTGTAATCACATCGCGTTTTTTTAATTTAATAAATAAGAGAAAAAAAGAGCACGCATGCACATTGTTTTTGACTATAAATGTAAATCTTATGTTTAAACTTTCGACAAGTAAATTGATAGAAAGTATAAAAATATGAACACTCGCTAACACGTGCGTAAGTTGTTTGACGGAGCTTGTTTGCTTTAAGATGTTTATCAATATTCCATTCGGATAAACATATAAACAATTTATAATGATGTTTAGGATCTTAAGTATACTAAATATGTAAGGACATCATGAATACTGTCGCATTATTGAAGAAATAAGCATGCAAACGTCTGTTGCAGTTGCGAAATGGACGCTAACACCCACTTCCTGTCTCAGACGGACCATGAGACGCGGTTTGTGTTCCAAGCGTTCCAGATGAGCGGATCAGACCATCGCCTGTACATCACATGTGACGCCACGCTATGTGACACGTCAGAGGTGACGTCTTCCCAGCAGTGTGATCAGAGGCCTCACTGCACGAAGAAAAAATAATCTTAAAGAAATGTCTTTATTGATAATTTCACAATTGTATACATACGTGTAATTACAATTTGCCGTGGTTAAAATGATTAAAACCCAAAACTATTTTTTGTCGTATTAATCTATGGATACTCTGTACTGTGGTAAAAACTTAAATCAAACGGCATTCTAAGTTGTGTAAAATGTGGTGTGAAGGAAGTGGGGCTTTCAACCTCGATTGTTTTGTCATTGATAACGATATTGGCAGATACAATGAGTTCCCCCACATTTTGACGACGCTCTTTAACAATCATTAAGTAAGTAATATTTTACAAACACAACACAATCGATCTGGCGTGAAACAATTAGAACGCAACTACACAAAGTAATACCTTTACTTAAGACTGATATAGAATGCTATAATAGTAGGCCTAAAATATATTACTGTTTGGAAACAAAATGAACTCATGTCTTTGTTTTATATGATTCTTGAAACATGACAATTTCGCGTTTGCAAAATACCAATAGTTTAGGCCACGTTTAGATACTTTTTTATTTAAACTCGCCGTAATGAAAAGTTGTTCCCCTTTGAACACGAATGTAAGTATATTAAACATTTGGTTAGTACAAAGTCAACTATTTATAAACGTCCTAACACATGGCCATGCTATAATAAAAAATGGTTTGATAGGTTTAAGCAAAAAAGCTGTTACTTTATATACTAACACTTATAAACTTCATTTAAACAAATTGCTAATATCCTTTAAAATTATAAATGAGCTATCAAAATATTTAGTTCATCTACGTTAAGAAACTGTGATTTCTCTTGTTGACAGATCATGCCAATATGTACATGAATATCCGTTTAAATCTCTGAATTAACTGCTCCTTTCATTAATCTCTTTACGGATCATAAGAAACGTCAAAAAGTACTTCACCTTGGTATGTGGAAAGAGTGCAACATGACAAATACTATTTCCTTTACTGGACAGACCAAAGTTGTTGTTGTTAAAGGCACTGAAGTAATTGCAAACAAATATCTTTATGTTGCTTATAACATTCGTTTTATAAAACAAACATAGTCCTGCATTATGTAATAAGAAATATATATAAGTTAAGTATTGCTGGTGGTGCCAAACTTTTGGTTCCTTATTACGTGTGTATGTTTAAATACATTTCAAAGGTTCAACATTTGGAATGACACCTTCAAATATAGTAACATTTTATCATATAATATCGGCTATCGTGTGAAAATATTAACTATAATTGCACCAGTTGTCGGTACAAGCTTATCAATATTCATTTGAGGTAAGTGCATATTAAGGTCGTTTGAATTCGCTTCGTCATATGACTATCGGGTGATTATATGATGCATCAAAGGTCGAGGTCTTAGGGGTTTGCACAAACAATCGTAACATTAGCACATATTGAATCGATGGCTGCATATCGGGGACAAACAGTATGTAAATACATGTTCACAATATTTTGATACTGTATAACATCCAACGAATAATAATAAACCAAGTGAAATGTTCCCAATTCATTTTTGCAGAATTTCGTTTACTCAAGGGTCACCTTTTATCTTCGCGTGTTTCGGATACATTTAAATTAATAATGTAAAGGGCAATATGTCCGTTGAGAAAGATCTCTTATTGTTAATTGACCATATCGTAACACAGTGCTTTGCTTGTAAACTTTGTTTGCCTATTTAAATAAATACTTCATTTGACAATTTAACTTATGAAGATGCATGTAATTATGAAACAATAAATTAATTATAATTAAGAATATTTAAATTATTTGTGAATGAAATGCGGACAACATGGTCGACTGGTAATATATTCATAATTTCTAAAAACACAAGGATGTGATTGCTACTTATTTAATGAATTGAGTAGGATAACTTGATCGCTATCACGTCTTGTGTTACATTAGTTTATTTAATTGTTGAATATATTGAATGTAAAATCTTGGTTTTGTTTTGTTGAGAACTATTGTTGCTTAATCCTTTGAGCAGACTTTAACCAGGTATGTATAAACTAAATAAAAGTTAAGGTTCAATAAAAATGTTATGCTTATGCATTTAATTTAATTTTTATCTTCGGGATCGTTATGTGCAGTCACCGATATGGACCCAAATTTCTAACATGCAATGAACCAGACGTATGGCCAATAAAGTTATGATGGAATGATGCCATTACAATTTGGTGTTCATGAAGCTTACATGAAGACACAGCCGTCAATCGCAAATTATGCCGCCTGTTCCGTTGTGCCGATACTGCTAATTAACACTGTTTACGCTTAAAATGACATGAATTTAGATGGAGATGCCACCCTGAAAATATGTCTTTATACACATGCAAGGCACTGATTGGACCTCGCAAAATGCGAGTCAAATATAAGTTTAACCATAAAGATTTGCTGCTTCTTCCAGGCTTTCGAGTAATTGTTTTATACCGTCACTCTGACAATATTCGAAATAGGTCGTAACCTGTCATAAACAAAATGATCTTATCCGTCTCAAATATTTAGCTATCTATTATGGTTTCAAGTAAAGAGCCACCAGGACATATCGCGTGAGTGTTACGTGTCTGGCTTCGGAAAACCAGTGTTTATACTCATAACTAATCAATATGATTTTCATTATAGACTTACTGAGAGAACAAAACAGCACACATTTTAAGTCATTGTTTTGTATATATAAGCCATTCTTCACAATTTATGTTTGAAAAGCAGGCACTGAACTAATGTCTGTTGAAAAGCTCACGGTACACTGTATATATGTAATAGAATTAAGAATGTTTTAAGTTTGTGTATAACAGAATACAATCGTATTGAAGTGCTAAAATAATAACCTTCCGTTTCAATACACTTGAAGTACATATGTGCACTACAAATACCTTGATCGTTGTACTGTGTTATGTCCTGAATTTGATGTATGCGCCATTCTATTATCTCCTGGTCGATTTTAATCACGATATCGTTAAATCATGTGATGTTCTTAATTGGTAGGTCATACTACTTTCGCATGTACCGATTGTCTGAACCGGGACAAAGTTTAAATGTAACCGTCTGTTTTATTTTATTTAGATTACGTTATCTTCATGATTGTAAATGTTAGCAACTAGTTGGATTTTTTTTTAAATCCCGTCCATTAACAGAAAGCTTTCCGACATTTTTCATCTATTAGACCTTTACAATATGTGGTAAGCTTTTGCAAGTTACTCGTTATTCTTTCTCTGTAAAAGTGTGTTTTTTATCATACATCAATAGTGTGTTATAATAATCGTATTATAATTTACTAATAATATATGATACATCCTACTGTGCTCTTACAATAAATAAGGCGAACACTTTCAAAACTATTGATCCTCAATCTTAAATGTTGAATGTAATAATTGTTTACTCTTATAAGTGCTACATATTTGCTAATACCAAAAAATGGGGAATATGAATTTTTCCAGACATGCAATTTCGTTTACAGAACCTCAAAAACAACGCTTTAAATCATCAACCACTATGTATCTATCATATAAAGCCGACATGAACTTCGTATAACAAACAATTAAATTTATCCCATCTAACCCATCGTTACCTCAAACATGATTGCAATCGTTAAATATTGATTTCAACCGCTTAAATACAAACAACAACAGTCATCCTTTATTTTAAGGATGTGTTTTAATGTTTAATTTGCAATTAGTAACTTGAGTCGGGTTTGTTGCATTTAATTATTTCGATGTTGCAGTAGTTTCTTTACTGTAGAATTCAACTGCAATATTGATCATGTGTGTTGCAAGTCTTGTTTAATTGAAGGGCCGTATTTGTATTATAGTGTGTACATGCCATAACACACATAAAGATATCGATGCTATTCTCAGTCAAGTTTGTTATCGTATTTATCACATAGTATTACATAAAAGCAATATATTGTATTCATTTACGATCGTTAAAAGGGATAATAATACAAGAAACAACTTACTTAAATATATTCAACAGCAATTCAGAACTCAGGCTGTTCGTTAGATAACAATTGATAATTACAAATATAAATCTTTCAGCAGAGACATACACATGATTTTATTATTTCAAATATACATATTTATCAAAGTTATGCTTTTACATATTTCAAACATACCTAAAACTACAGTGAAACCTCCCTTAACGGCAAAACAGTGCTTTCATTAACACTGATTTACGTTCATTTTACACATAGATTTATAATACCTCAAATAATATTCCTTGCAGAAAGGACACAGCCGAGTTATTAAAATACATTAAAATATTTAAACTGAAATGAGCTTTTATATAAAAAGCAGTGGTTACATAAGCTAAGATAAATTCATGCCGTCAGCCTTGTAAATAATATAGGAAGGTAACAGCTAACTCCCACTCGCGATCGACATAATGGAGATTCGACTATTAAAACTTTTAAAACCAATCCTACGAATGTTTAACAAATAATATATCCTAAACAATCTTACTTAATAAACACATCACATATTTCATGTGGTTGTAATGTTGCATAATACCTTTCAAATAATAAATCGGAAGTATTTATAAAGAAGAAGAATCAGGCAAAGGCATATATGTACTTAAAAATAAAGAGTATATCTGGACTTAAACTATTTCAAACTAAATATCTCCTGAAATGTTAAAGTTTAAACCGTTTTCTTCAGACATAAGGTTTTGATATAAACTAATTTTGTATACTACAAAACATTACATAACGTTATAATGAAGTTGAAGTCAAACGCAGCAGTGAAAGTGTGCTTTAAACATCTAACTAGACCTTACATATAACTTAGATTTGCTTAAATAAAATATCTACTCATGAACACACTTTATTAATCTGTTTTGATTAATTCTCATATGTGATATATCTTATTTAATTATTTCTTATGTCACTTTATTAAAGATGTTTAATGTATCGGAACTTCTTTTCATAGTTAGTGTGTGCAATTCTTATGTGCGAGGTCAAAACATAATGTTCATTATCACCATGTTGCTAGGTAAAAGAGGGCCGTGCGATCATACGATATCTCCCGCTGTCTTGATAAAACAAGCCATGCATAATCGAGGTGTATTTGTAATGATATATTGTTAACCAGATTAACATTACAGCTATTGGAGTGCTATGTTTGCATTTCCGGGCCGAGATATTTTAATGTTTACACACGTCAAACAACTTAAATATGGGCATTTTCCATTTCCAACATCCGCTGTTGATACACAAACATTCAAAATTATATTATTAACATGTTTTATATCGTGACAAATTGGATTTGTTTTTCAAAGTACGGCTTTGTTATGAGAATTGTGTATTTAGATATAATTGGATATTTAGCTTAGGAGAATGTGTTAGCATAAACACTCTTAAGTGAAAATTAAAAAGCAGTGGAGTGAAAAGAACAATATCGGATGTGGTATCTGCTTATTAGATTTTAAGTTTTAATACAGTATTATTTAAGTAAATCAACTTTAAAATATATGAAGAAGCACAAGATAAAGCTAGAATAGCCGGATAGGTTTTATCTAATCACAAGATTTACAAACTATAAGTCCTGACATACAGGTTATGGCTGTATCGGGATAAATTATTAGGATCCTCGACATAAACGTGTGTTAAAACATAAAAATGAACCTTGAAGTTTAACAATCAATTAGTACTGTATGTAGATATACTTTTGTCTCAATATAATTTTGCTGGAGTTAAATGTACAAGTTTTTGTTTATAGAAGTATCATTACGAAATTAAACATTACGAATGGTTATATTTACAGCTATATATATATATATATATATTTATAGTGCTGACTTTGTATTTGTTAATACGAATGTGTATGTATCAATACAATCATTCACAGGTAACAGTTCAGGCAATTAGTATGTTAATGCACTTATTTCGTAAAAGGCTTTGAACAGAATATTAAATAAAAAATCAATATAATATGCATACAAACACAATTGTGATAATGTTGAAACACATAACTTATTTTTAACCACACTAAATCACTTTTGGTTGACTTGAGCTTCAGCTCATTTGTTAAACTTCTATCAAAATTGCTGTCAATATGTTAAGGTCAAATACATTCAAATTTAGATAAAGATTTTGGATACAAGTGTTATCGTTTTAAAGGAATTAAACAATATTTTCGACTAAAAAGTACATTGTAAAATTATAACAATAAACATTTTAACCATATATTTTTGATAAACGCTAATTATCATTGTTTTGGCATCTAATTCAGCGAAGGGCAAGGCTGGGTACGTCTTCAACGATATACTCGAAAAGATTTTTGTTAGCCTGAAGTATTCTTTCCGCACCTATAAGTAAGTAAGGAAGGAAGTAAATCTGTATGAACGTTGCATGTGTATATAATATACAGAGTTTACAAGCTGCATTCATTAACACTTTACCTCATGGACGTATATAACATTTTAGAAATAAAAGCACCTTAGCAAGAATAATTTACACAGTATTTGCATGTTATAAAGAGCTGCAAAACAATGAAAAAACAATGATGATACAAAAATGAAAAAATATTAAGCTTCGTCATATAAAGTCATTATATAAGATAGTTTTGTATTTTCTTTCGACCGCGCATGCGGGTAAATGGAGAGGACAGTGCATTTCAATATGTATGGAACCTGCGATTAATAATAAAAAAAAAATCCGTTATAATAGTTTGTCCAATATCGTTTATTCAACAGTATATAAGTATCTGAGTTGAGTCTGAGCGTGCACGCTTTGAACGGCCTTTTCCCAAATTCGACTTCAATGACGGCATAATATTTGCGTAATAGCACTTTTTCATTGTTTAGATCTACCAAACTTTTCTGTCCGTAAATTCACTCCAATTTAAAAAAAACAACGTATACATATGTTATTAAACTTGAAAAACAAATAACGACTTTATGAACTATGATTTATCCTTCTTTAGTGCCCCACCATACATTATATTCTACCAGAATCATATCTAAAGTTTGACTCACAAAACCTCAGCAATCGTATTTCAGGAAAAAACAGTGATACTTTAGTCATTTAATGTGATCTTACCCTTTTCCAAAGGATTTCCTGTTTGTCGTATTTTCGGATGTTCAGCTTTTTTATCGGGATTGTTCTCATATGAAGCATCTAATTGCATTGATATGCCTTTCCCTTTCATAATAAGAGGTAATGTTTTTTGAATAGTAGACGCCGACACTCGTTCTCTTTAAAATACAAGTTGCGACAAATAATTAGGAAAACATGAATATAGGATGTTCGTTATGTAATACATGCAAACGATGTTTTAACATTCGTACTATCCAAAATATAAATGTAAATAAAGATGTAACATTTTGTTAAACAATTAAATAACTACTTTTTGAACATAAATATTTACATTGAATGCAATTGTTAATATGAGAGAATGTTTGTGATGGTGTTAATGTAGCTTTAAATATTGTACCCGAGTTTATCAATAACTGCATGATCCGTTTTTCCGGATACAAGAATTTCATATAGTTTAGCGATGTACTTGTCAGTGCAACTCGTTGGACAATCCCTCACTGCAGCCCACATTATGACATTTTCTCTTAACATTTTAATGACATCGTCGGTTACCTCAGGTGGGCAAGAGTTTTTGTGAAATTCAAAAACCAAAAGTTGAGCCTCCACAATTATTCTCACCTGTTTAATAGAATAAATAATATCATTACTATATAAATCGCCTGGAATATTGAAGACTCAGACTCGATTTCAAATTGTTTTAACGATACTGTGTTATATACATTGAATACACTGACAGATGATCAAATTATTATACTATTGATCATTTTGCTAGATTGAATCAGCTAAACTAATAATCAGAAAACTATATAAGTCACTCATTCCAGTGATTAAATACAATTTAAAAATCGCAAATTTATATTGAAAGTAAAATTCCCAATGGATGATTAATTAAACAACTGTATTTTATTTTAAACTCAGAAAAGCTCACGTCATCATCCGTTCGGTTCGGCTTGTCCGGTATTTGTATGTGTGATGATGGTATTTGCTGCTCATCAATTCTGTTTTCGTATTCTTCAATAATCTTGATAACGTTTTCAAATACTCTGAACAACATGTCCTTACTTGCTGCATATATAAACAAAATTATCTATGCTTAATATAATGGACTATACAAACAACGTAATCTCAGAAATGTTTAAAAAAGTGCTGTTGTTCAACATCTTTGATTAAATTATTCTAATACAACAAATTTCCATTTATTAAAAAAAATATCGTTGTCTTAAATTTAAGGTTGTTTTTTTTTCAATAAAAATAACATTTAAAAAGACATGTATACGTTGCCCAATTAAAGGTCCCATGCTCAGTCAATTTATTAATTGGCCCGATTAAGGAATAGAAAAAAACGATTTTAAACAATTAAAATCTTATGAACTTAATATATTAAATAAACGACACCTTATACTCTATATGTGGAATATGTATGAAACATGGCAGCGTTTTGTAGTTACATAAAGACATAACAATTAACATATCTTATGGCATTGTAATCTTCTTTAAATAATAAAAAAGCCACAACCGGCATGTTTTGGTACGTACAATAAGAGTAAATAAATTATCTAAAAGAAGAAAATGGACATCTGCATACATCTATAGTCATTGCTTATATAAAAAAAGTTGTGAAAGTTCAATTATGTATAAAAACATGAAGTTTAGAACACAGTTGGAATGCAATTATACTGTTCAGCAAGGTCAGCAAAAACAGTAGTGAAACAAACTGTATGAGTGTACACAATATAAAGAAGTGAAACTCCAGCTGCTGGAGCAGTATTGAATTTTCATTAAAAACAATTAGTTGGTCCTTTATTTAAGGCAAGTGACCGACTGCCCAAACAGTACATAACAGCACAATACAGCACAACACAAACCAACATAAACACAAAATATGAATAAAGCTGGGGTCACCGCCTTGGAACGGTCAATGCAAAGCACTGGGGGTTTAAACCTGGTTATAGAGCGCTCAACCTCACACTTGGCCCAGCAATATTCATAATACATTTAAGTGTAAATAAAATTTAACGTCATAGCATTGTAACTCAAATTAAACAATAATAAAAGGGAATTAAAACGCATTCAATTTAATTACTATTTAATTACTCAATTGCATTGAAGATACAAGAGTAACAGAATTACAACTTTTTGACGAACGATCAAATAAAACTATTAACAATTGTCAACTACATTCCTTCTTTATAGAAAAGATTTGAGAATGTAGAATCATAGAGTTAATATCTCAGATAATCATCGCGCAAATACAGGAAGAAGCAGCAATAATGGGTGTAAAAATTCCATATTACATAGCTTGGTTGTTTATGTGACTGCTAAACAAATTAAACATAATTAAATCAAACAAGAAACGCCTATCAGAGAGAAAATATAAATAAAATGGAACATTATAAACCCAATGACCTATGCATGTAGATTACAACTGGGAAAGTCGGTCGTATGACGTCACAAAAATCCATAATGACATAATGACGTGAACAAATTCCAAGGGCAGTACTAAATAAAAATATTAATGGGGCTGTGCTACTAATAAAACAAGTTTACGTGATTTAATATTAAGAAGCAAATGAATACAAATGGTAATACCATTAAAGCGACATTATTGGAATCAAACAGTATATAGGTGTTTTGACAACTGAAGACAGAAATGATTTGATGTACGATTTGAGTCCAAATGTAGTTTACATGCAGATTTGTTCATACGACACAATGACACAATTTTATTCAACAGTGAAAAATGCCTATAATGTAGTATTCATGCAGATTTGTTCATACGACACAATGACAAAATTTTATTCAACAGTGAAAAATGCCTATAATATCACTAATGATTCCAAATTTTAAGGGAAGAAAGATATAGTGAATCGAAAACCATCAAACACGTGTTTTTAAGTACATAAGCATCGTATCCTTTTGATAAAAACAAGTTAATTAAATTGAAAAGTTTAATATGAACATTTGGTTTAACATATTTTAATTTGCGGACACGCTTCAAAACATCTCCATAAAATGATGGATGGGAGATTCCATTATTTAAATGCCATTTTAAAGAAACATTATATTTTGAAATTAAATCACCATACTTAGAGTAAAATCTAGCAAATTTATTTCTTAGGTTATGATACAAAAAGCCTTGTTTTAGCAATTTTTTAGTTAATATTAGATTACGATCATTAAAATCTTTAATACACGAACATGCTCTAGCATAACGTACCAACTGCGAAATGTAAATACCATAGGAAGGTCCTTTAGGGATGTTGCCATCTAGAAACGGACAAGTCGCACTAATCGTAAACAGTATTACCATACAAACACAACTATAACTAATAATGTAAGGGTATTAATTGTTTCCATATGTAAATAAAAATGCATTCAATTTAAATAAGAAGAACGGTTTCAATGTAAAATTGCCGGGTATGCTAAATTATATGTGCATGTTAATGAGAAAGTATTGATTAGAAAGAGTGCTTGAATAATTTTGATAAAACATGACAGTAAAACAAACCTGAGACACAGTTATGCATACTAAAAGACATTGTTGCGTCAGTTATTGTTTCAACGAAAGCAAATTTATGTGTTTATCCAAATAATATTCTTACATATTAAATCGGTAGTAATAAGGATTTTACTTCATACAACTGTAATATTTCCAAACATGTTTAAATGATGAACACCTAACTAACATCTCCTTTGCGTGTTATTAGTTTGATTATTGTACTAAAACCAGGAGTGTACAGATTCTTACATCACCGTTTGTTTTTGCCAATTACACAAAGTGTACATAATGTTAAATTATGATATTAAAAGGTAATGCCAAAGAATACGTAAGTGACTGTAACCTCTCCGAATTAGGCACTGGTTTCTATTACATTAGTCACAGTTTTTACATCGAAACTAAATAGTGTTCATTACTTGCATACATTATCAAACTGATTTGTATTTAGCCTAATACTCGTTTTATAAACAAAAAATATTAGAAATATCGAAAACATGAAATGATGTTCTCAAAAAGCCTGCTAGACGAAGCTATATTTTTAGCAATCAGATAGTATATCAATTTTGGTAGAATCGTTACTATTTTTGTGTTTCAGGAGCATTCTAATTGTAAATATGTTTTTTAATTACAGCACCCAGTCGTAACTTAACGTATCGTAAGAATTTTGGTCTAGTAATACTAGTTCTTATAATACTGTTTTTTATTTGGAAAAAGCATAAATAACATAATTATTTTTTAGTGTAATTCGTAAACAAGACCAGATACATTTAAGTCAACTATATCAAATTACCGAGCGGTAGATGGATATAACATCATAGTTACTAAGTCTTCATTTTTCGTCGAACGCAATCGTAACATGCAATATTGTGTTAGGAAACAGGTTAAATAATTGTATTAGCATGTCTATCCGTAGTATCGGCCCTATCAATGAATACAAACGAATCTTTGCAGTGATCAAATACAAACCACGCATGTGTTATATCTCAATTTATAGATAAACGTGTAGTTCTGGACATAACAACGAAAACAGCATTTAAATCGGAAATGTTTTGACAAAATAATGGCTAGACTTAGCTCCCATGAGTTTACTGTTTTATATACAATTGTCTCACAGTATCGGCCCTTCTGTTTGGTCGCTAAGATATGTTCCTATGCTCATGTGCGTATTTTAAAAAAGTAAGTAAATGGAAAAACAAAACTCTTGCTCGTGTTGTTCTTAAAATATGTTCACATTTTATTCTAAACTAAGTGGCATGTAGAACCTTTGAAAAAGCTACTATTAATCCGTAAACAAACTAACCTAATTATGTGTTACGTAAATAATAATCAGAGCATCACCTTGGAATACATATGACCTACTTTCCAACCAACACCGGGAATCATAAGAATGATCGTCGTAATAGTCATTGATAACCATCTAATAACTTATAACTTCTAAAAATTGAAAAAAAACAACACATGAACTTGCCAGCATTTCTTAAAGGTGTTTCGTTAAAGGCACGATATTAAGAGGAGGGCCGATACTATGAGAGTAAGGGATACAAACACATGTGTTTTTGTGTTGACGCCCTATTTCGTGTTGTTTAATATATATTCATATCCTAGTTATATTTCATTTTAGATTGTTTAGCATACATTATTAATTATCCTTAAGAACGACATTTCGTAACATGTTGTTTTCTGCAAAATTTATTCTTTGTAACAGTTTTGTTGTGTGTAAGCCTCTATATTTTAGAAATATTAGTCTGTTGCTTCCCATATTATCGTATTGTGTAAAAAGGTGTACATACACCCATGTTTCTCACAATAAAAGGATTATTTGTATTGAGAACAAATAATGATTGTACTTGGTACTGGTCAATATGCAACCATCATTTCTAGTTGATCGCCACAAAGGTTGGGTTTTAAACCTCTCGAGTCAACCGCATGTTCACGTGTATTTTCTCCTTATACCTATTTGCATTTATCTCTCTGCGTGATATGATTAAATGAAGAAGATGAGACAGTAAGCGCATATAAAAGCAGAGGCTCAATTGCAAGCAAATTAAACAGGTATTCACAGAAACATGTACGCATATCGATATAAATTCAAATCTTAACCTGGAAATAAAGGCAGTCTAAAACATCTTTGTTTCATTTGCGTTTCTAAGTGAACGCATACGAAACCAAGACGTTGTTACATAGCTTATAAATGTTAATGTTTAGTGATTGGTACATTTAAAAAAACGACATTGTTAATGTAAAGTTCTTTTTGTGTCCCTCAATTCATAATAACATACTGATAAAACGGAGAATAACAGGTTCCGTAACGGCTTTAACACGTTTGTTTCACAGTTTATACAGATTGTGATACAAATAATTTGAAATCTTAATGTAGTTTATTCAATATTTAATATATTTGTGTAAGGCAAGCATTTTCAGTTAGGTAGCATTGTGCTTAACATGACAAAAACGACTTATCATGCACGTTTGTTAAGACTAGATAAATAGAGGTACTTCATCATTGTTCACACCTTTGTTGATAACTAATTATAAGACCGCAATGTAACATAAACAGCACAACTGACAGGAATCCGTTATTCGTTTTCCGAACAAAAGACGTCAACATTAGAAATTCTTCATTGCATTGAATTAAATCTTTACTTGTGGCGACATCTTCAATTTGCTGTCTTCAAAAAGGTTGTTTTTTTAAATATAAGATTTGAACATATTAAACATGTTGAATAACAATTGAACATAATTCAACGTTATTGGAATACCATTTGTAAAAACGTGAGTTAAAAAACGCATTCTTAGCATTCTTCGGATCTGGTTACTCAACAATATAACCTGTTTTTACCAACAAAATATTTACCATCTGCGTCGTGTTTCAGAAAACGATTTGATGCACACTCACACCCGGAAATCCGATATGATGTGAACAATTGGACGTGCTTGAAAAAAGTTTGGTACTGCACCGGTTCATATCATTTTTTCATCAACATGTTAAATGTTAGGTCGAATTTCTCCACAAATACGATTTTTTAAGAAACCCTGGTGGATATGTTACTCGGGGACATTGGTTGATATCATTTTCGGTGCAAAAACTTTTTCATTGGCAAACTTTAAAAGAAATTTCTAAATGAAGTGCTAAATATGGGGAAATTCCTGCATCGTCGACTTCAAATAGCCATATTTTAATAAATTCTGAATAATAATAACCAGGATTTTCTAACATACATGATAATACCGACTTTTTAATACCAAACTATATTTTACTTCAAAAAATGCCTTTAAACAATTTTAAAACTGGATTTTCTTACTCTATTGAAATTCAGCAAAATTTATCGGTAACCTTTCCAAGCACGTCCAACTGTTCACATCATATCGGATATCGGGGAGTGACTATATAAATCACAGATTATGCGCACCACATGACGATGAACACCGGTCACTCCACACAATGCGTTATTACGACCACTTCGATAAGCATAGATCAGCTACAGAGTAAATATAAAAAAGCAACACTGTTTCGCAGGGTTTATTACCTTCGGCGTGGCGTTGCATCTTTTTCGTCATCTGATATTGCATATTCGGCAAATGTGTGTCCGTGTCATTGATTCCGTGATCGTAAGAATCGTTATGAGGTTGATTTGTGTTTTTTATTCGATGTTTTTTACTGCTGCTTCTTAGCAGATTCGCTGAAAGAACATATATTATGTAAATATCGCCGTTTGATACAGTGAAGGTATATAACCGTGATGTATAAAAAACACAGTCATTTGAACTCAACAATTCAAATTTAAGTAGTCGTAATGGCTTTCTTGAAAGAACCTTAGTTTATAAATGCATTGTTCAATATATGTGTGCAATTTAACAGTTACTTTTAAAAGCACATACAATGATAGTTGAAGAATTTAATTCTGCAGAAATTCGTGCATTATTTTGAAAGTTTTGTTATAATGAGCCAATCAACGATTGGATGGTTTGCATGCAATTTGTAGTGCTTGATACGTACATTGCAACTTAAATTGTATGCACATATGATAGAATACGAATAAAATCAAAATATTTGTGCAATAATATGTCATAGCAAGTTATAGTAAACGTATTTAAATGTGTGAAATTCATATGAACACATTTCTCATTACCATTAATTTTTCATTTACTTAATGACATTCCAAAGTTTAATTACGTTGTGGGACGGAGCTGTGCCCCACACGGCTATATATTATTTTTCCACGGCTGTAGTTGGTATCGTTTTTTGTCGTTTGGAGACTGTTATCTATCGATCTATTATCTAACGAAAAATATAATATATTGGCATCTTTATTAACGATGACTATTTTTAAGATTTAAGTTACAATTTAACTAAGAAATATACGCTAATAAAATCTTTTTGTTTTGTTTTTACACGGTAGTGTAGGTTGAATAAACCTGAAACATTTGGCGGAATAGATCGTGGTGATTCAGTAGGAGAGTTGGCAAAGCATGTTGGTTGTCCTCCATCAACTGCACAGGCGCTGTGTTGAAAAGGAAATAAGTCAGTTTCTTCCCAGTAAAACATGCACTTCCAATTTATGGCGGGTTTGTGTAACATATATCGCTTTTATATTTAGGATAATTACATTATTATCGAGTAATGTTGAGACGCTCATAAGACCATTGAACATGTCTCATATTAAATGTTGTTAGATATGCATTTTATTCACAAATAGCATGTTCAATCGTATTTGTCTGTGTGTTTGTTGTATGTTCATAAGTGTCTCGATTTACCTTTCTTTCAATTTATAAAACATGATAAATAACGAAATATGTGCACTCAAGTAGGTGGCCTTTGGTTTTGTATATATTGTAAAGATAGTGTTTGTAATAAATATTTTTTTTACGATATTCATAATACAACAAGTCAATGAATCTTTAAACAACAGATGTAGTTAATAAAGTGCAGAAACCAAACAGATTTGAAGATTGCAAGACACAGCACATTAGCAATTAAGCGAGTGAGCGAGGGAGTAATGATTGAGTTTAGAGGTGATTTCGTATCGTACAGAAAGACCAGAATAACATGATTTTAAACGGAAAACACAGAGACACATTAAATGTACAAGACATTTAATACGTGGCAGTCAGAACATAAAACATACGTTGAGTGTCTTATTTAAGAGTATGTATTATAATGCAGAAATATGATGCCGATTGTATGCATTTGATAAATTAGCTTTAATGAAGCTGTAATCGACGTTCGATACGATTACCTTTTAATGCTCGACTGCGTGTCGGGACCGCCTGAACCACTCCCAGCCCCCTTTCTCACGATGCCATTATTGTTTGAAGCGGTGTTGTGGCTTGCACTTGTCAATCATAATACGTAATTAAAAATTGTCATGATCGATCGAATAGGAATAACAATGTAAGAATAAAATATGAACCATAAAAACGAAAACACGAACAATCAAATACTCTTTTCAACAAACTTGAATACACGATAAACTTGTCAGATTCGTATTTTGTCTTAAAAAACGTTTTCTTACCCATCTTTGCTAACTAACAGATGTAAAAAAGTGCAAATATTAGCCGAAAAAGCAATATGTAAAGCTATGATTTTGTTCGATTCACTTTGTGTTGGAAATAGTGTTGCATGTATTAAAATATGATGTACATAATCTGTTTCACGCTGTATTTGAATTAAGATACGTTTACCTTTCAAGTTCCTTTTGTGTTTATTCATCGCCTATTTAATTCTTTATCGTATTCTCGAGCTATCATTGTTGTTGGATTCGGTTTTGAAGCTTATAATTGGTTATAATTACACTGAATACAATTGCATTAAGTACGATCGTACAGGAATACCACACGATTCAATACAATATGATTAAAAGGACGACCGGACGAATAATCGAAAACGCTAATAAACACGCTTCCATGTACACTTCCATAATAATTCCAGAATTGTTTCATTATTTATATTTAGTTCAAATCAAACAATTAAAAAAATGCTATGTACATATATAACGTACAGACAAAGCGGTAAACATGTTAGTAATCAGATCCGTATTTGCTCTTAAAATAAGTTTGGTTTCTCCACCATATTTCATAACCAACACATATAACACGTGCAAACAATTGGACAAATTTATCGATATGTATACCCGAAGGGTTTGTCTGCGAATATATGTGTTGTATCTATAGTTACTTTCACTGAATTACGTCGCACAATTTTGTATTTTTTTTATGTATTCCTATTTATTATGGTCTAGTTATACGATAAAACAGTATGATTTGCCACTAGTTAGAACTACGTGTCATTTTCGTATCTTAGAGGAATAGCAGAATATTAGAGTGCATGTACAAATAAACGCACATCCTGATGATAAACTTTCTCAATTACATATATAGACATATTTGTTTTACAGGCAAACTTATCTAAAACTGTAGCACTATGAACAGAAAAACATTCGGTGACATTGTTTCTTAAGAGTCGTTGTTATTGTCTGAAGAAGTATATAAAATTGCACTCTAAATAAAAAAAAATTACCTTTCAATGGTCGACTGTGCTTTGTCCGCGCTAGAAGGACTCTCGTCATCCTTGCTCGGATTGTCATTTCCATGGGATGAGTCTGCCGTGCTCGAGTCGTCATTTCCTTGTGATTCGTCCGTAATGCTCGAGTTGTCATTTCCATTGGATGCGTTCGTCGTACTCACGTTTATATTTTCATTTGATGCGTCCGTCGTACTCGAGTTTCCTTTTCCATTTGTTTCGTCCGAAATTATCGATTTGCCATTTCCATTTGATGCGTCCGTCGTACTCGAGTTTCCTTTTCCATTAGTTTCGTCCGCAATTCTTGAGTTGTCATTTCGTTTTGGTTCGTCCGTAATGCACGAGTTGTCATTTTCATTTGATGGGTCCACCGTACTCGACTTGCCATTCCCATTGGATGCGTCCCCCGTAAGGGAGTTTCTATTTTCATTCGATGCGTCCGTCGTTCTTGAATTTCCTTTTCCATTTGTTTCGTCCGCCATTATCGATTTGTCATTTCCATTTGATGCGTCCGCCTTACCCGAGTTTCCTTTTCCATTTGTTTCGTCCGCATTGCTCGAGATGCCATTTCCATTGGATGCGTCCGCCGTTCTTGAGTTGTTGAGATCTCCATTTGATGCGTCCGCCGTACTCGAGTTGTTATTTCCGTTTGATGCACTAGTTGATTATAAAACAAAATCTTCGTTTGTTATGCTTAATCATATTGGAATAACCTTTTGGATAACATATTAAACACAAGAATGAACGAACTAAAAATTTTAAAAGTTACAGAACACGCTACACAACCATTGATAATTTATGAAAACTTTAAAAGAATCAAAATCGCGTCTTGTTTCCAAAATATTAAAATGTGTTGTATCTTTAAGTTTCGGAAATCAGCAAATGTTCATAATATTAAACAGCGCAACTGTTTATAATCGTAAAGTCGATTTACTCTAATTTAGCCTTAAAAGACTAACATGTTCACAAAAAACTAATCCGAATCGATATTAATAAATTTCTTAATTTAAACAAATAAACAACACAATACAAACATTTAACAAGACATGTTAAGTGCAGCCAGACAAGCAGCTACACACACAGAACAAGCTCACCGGTGTACACACATAGACACAAAAGCAGATACAAGCTTGATACATATATACATAAGTTTCATGAAATACACATATACTCATTTAACAGAAAAATAAAATGATGAATATTTTGACGAAGTATTTAAATGGACACGAAGTCGAAGCAGACAAAATTTGAGCGACTATGTTTCTTAAGCGTTTTGTTTAAAACACTATTTACTATGAAATTAAAGTAATTTTCTATAAAGCATTTGATTAGTACACACACAATACGAGGGAAAAACATATGAACACATTTCGAAAGATAGAACGACCGAACAATCAAACAAACTATCAAACACCCTAGAAAATTACTTAACTGTCTGTCTTACTGTTTGTCTGATTTACAGTCATTATTAACCAATTTATTGCAATTTAAAACATACGAAATAGTGGGTTTAATTGTGCCTCTGCCAATTTTTTCTTTTACCGCAAACCATAATTTAGTTTAAATTGCATTAGATTTATTAGTTAATAGTAAATCTGGTGCTAAAAGTACAAACACTATATCGTATTGTGCAGTTGTATAATAGTCGGGAATACTTGTACATGCTAATTTTGTTAAAAGCCAACAGTTATTCAACAGTTAATTAACTAGTTGTCCACATTACGAAACGCAAATATGCACATATACAAAATGTGTGTACAATCAAAATGCCGAATTACAAGCATATTGAAGAGGCATTTACATGCATTTTTTAAATGACAAGTACTCTTGAAAAACAGACCTATTTATTACCTAATGTCTTATATAAATGATAATTAATTATTTTTTGCTATTTTCTCATCAAAAAAGAAAATTGCAATGTTTTAAACCGTAACTGGTGAATATCGGACTGTTGACCGGTCAACAGTTTGAACTGTTGACCGCTGAAATAATGACGTCATTTCGTCGAAAAAATGACGTCATTTTACAGTTAAACAGTCAAAAAAAATTATTTTATCGATTACTGTTTTGTGTAAATAAAACGTTAGTTTGCTGTTATTTCTATGTTGGAAATTTGATCAGGTAATAAAACACCTATTTCATGGATGCTTGGTGAACAGTCAAAACTGTTGTCAATCGGCCTATCGGCCTCAGGCAACAGTACCAGTCATCCCTGATACCTTGGGAAACAGTTTTGACTGTTCACCGCGCATCCATGAAATAAGTGTATAATAATTAGCGCGTTAAACATAATACAGCTGCACCCAATTGTATAAACGCTGGTTAAAGTTACCGCAAGGTAACTTTAAAAGCTTGGTAAGTTTGCGGTTATTCAGGTTTAGTAACCTTTTAGGTAACTCGATTGTATAAACACGATATACCGCAAAGTTACCTAACCGAGCAAAGTGGAATGTAACCACCGGTAACTTTAACCAAAACATTCCCAGAATGCATTTTTTAATGAACTATATTTAGCACGAACATTTCGTTAATAAAAAAATGGCCGCCGTTGACACTAAGAAAAGAGCGAAACAATTTTCGTTTCGCGAAATAGAAGTGTTGGAAATTTGTATGGAACAGCACATAGGCAAAATAAATATGAAATTTTCAAGCGGGGGCGCTAATTTCAACACAAAGACAATAAAGGATAAAATATGGGCCGAAAAAACGGACAAAGTTAATGCCGTCGGGAATGGACCACGCACCATTGACCAAGTTAAACAGAAATGGACAAATATGGTACAGCATATTTTAATTTATTTACATATTTAATTATTGACACATGAAACTATATGGACAAAATTATGTAATTAAAATAATTGAAAAAAATACGTATAATTAATTAATAATCAAGTTATGCATCTCTGCTATTAAATTAAAATTTATAATATCGATAATGCTTAGCCTTAGGTACAAATCAACGATCACTAGTATCTTTTCTGTAAGTATTAAAAAATAATAATATTTGTATTAGATATATCACCTCAACATATTGTAATACAAAGCAAATCAATGACTTTTGTCAAATTAATTTACAAGCGACGTAACAATAGTAAAACGATTCATTTATTACATTTTAACTATGACTTGCCAATTATTTGTAAAGTCTTAAAATAATCTATGTAAATAACACATAAAAGGTGAAGACGGCAAAAAAACAATTCACAAATGAGCGACTAGGCATGACTGAGACAGGCGGTGGTCCACCAATCCCGGATATGTCCGCCACCAGCCAGGGGATAGTGCAGATGATGTCGGGGTTCGCCTCATTCAGCGGAATACCTGACGCCTCAAACTCTGAAAGCATGATTGCAGGTACGCCTATTGTTCTCACACATGTTGTTGTTGAAAATTATGTAACTTGTAATTAGTCATCGTAACGTTTTGTTCTCAGCTCATTGTGTTAAAGAGCTAGTTTCATGTATTAAAAAAAATATCAAAGAGAAGTTCCGATTGACAAGACGCTTCCACATCTCGTACTGTGGGAAGGTGTGCATTTAATTTGATTCACACGTTAGTTATCATATTTTTCCTCACACAATTGTCGCGGGCATTCACTAATAACATGTTGACTTCAATCGTAAAATACGAATTGTTTTAATCCGAGTATATGATTTTGTCTTTTAGAATGTACAACAAGCCATAAAGCAGCACACAGTTCGTTAAAAATATTTGCAATAGTTCCTGTCCGACTTCATTAACGTTAGAAATGAGTATAGTAGTCTATATGGTAAAATTAACACCTACTTGGAATGTCCCATTAGGTACACGGGTCTTGTCCTCTGATTTATTTGCTGTGTAATACAATTTGTGCTAATTTTGGTTGATTTAGTAAATATATTTAATTATTTGCTATTATAATAAGAATTGGCCATACATAAAAAACGATGCATAGAAAAGCTCCGATTCAAGGGAACTGTGGAGGTGCCACACGGGGATACCATTATTAAGCACTTAATAGTACAATTTATTACTGGAAATTCATATATTTTCATCATTACAAAATTTGGTAATTTGATAATTGTCATTTTATTTGTTTGCAGGGATTTCGAGCATGATTGCTACTTCTGATGAACGTGCTACTGCTGATGGAGGTACTCCTACTACTACTACTACTACTACTACTACTACTACTACTACTACTACTACTACTACTACTACTACTACTACTACTACTACTACTACTACTACAAC
This sequence comes from Dreissena polymorpha, assembly GCF_020536995.1. Lineage (NCBI taxonomy): Eukaryota > Metazoa > Mollusca > Bivalvia > Myida > Dreissenidae > Dreissena > Dreissena polymorpha. The sequence goes on from NC_068362.1 coordinate 13,176,667, forward strand.
TACTACTACTAATACTACTACTACTACTAATACTACTACCACTACTACTACTACAACTACTTATAATAATTATAATAATTTGAATCTACATGTACACATCTGGACCGATTTTTTTAAATAAAACTTAAAAAAAATACTTATACATGTATATTTATGACATTCTCATCTTACTGCAAAGGATAAAATAAGTACACAGGTATATTATATTTTGGTAAAATAACAAAAATATTGTCAATTATGGCTAAGGATTTTTAATATATCGCTTCCATCATGATAAATTAAGGAACATTCAATATGAGCTCATGTTTAATTTATGTCAAAGTTGTTCATCTTACAAATAGGCAACATGATTTTTAAAGAAAGGCAACATGTTAATTATGTAATGTATGAACAGACAATTCGGCGTCAAATCATGACGACGAGAACTCAACCGTGGTTGGAGCTACAATGGCTCGAGGACCTGACATCAAGCCGAAGGCAACGCAGTCTGAAAGTACACCATCGGAAAGGTATAAATAGTTAACCAAAGAATGTTAAACATGTGTAATAAATCGCGTTTGAAAATTTATAATAACTTAAGCTATGTTGATTGTTTAATAAATAACATATGTTTTATTGCAGGCCAACAACGCTTAAGGGGTTGCAGATGGAGTATTACATGAAGTCCATCCAAGTACAGGAAGCGCAGCTTGAATTCTGACAAAACTGCACGCGCTTAGCACAGGCAGTTTATAACAAACTATAGTTAAACTTGTACAATTATGAAATGTTGAATAATGTTCGTTTTATGAACTTGAATCGTTTTCATTCGTATGTATCTGATTAAATGTTATGTTATGTAGGACTTATTCTTTATAATACTTAATAAAATGCATTTACTTTACACTGTATGTGTACTAGTACAACTTACCTCAAGAGAAGTATGCGGTTGCAATGTGTGCTCTAACACCTCGTCCGTCCATTTGTCCGTTGTATGTGTCGGCTGCAGGCTGTTCGTCAACAACGTCGTCGACTACATCGGGCTCCTTCCAGAGCAAGGCGAGGTTGTACAAAATTGCACAAACGACGATAATTTTCGAGCACCTTGCTGGCTTCATTCTTATCTGCAAATTATTTATTAAAGAAAATCACATATTTATGTTTTTTATTATAATTAATGTGAATAAAAATAAATACATAACGGATACCTATAAACAATTTTTACTTTATTTTCAATGTCAACTAGGGCTTCTGTATTTAGGCTGATTCGAAGGTTACGTAGTTTTCTTTTACTTTACAATATTAAAAAACAAATTATGTAATAAAATGCACATGCATTATTACAATAAAACCGATAATGACTGTAATAAGCTACATTAACATTAAATAGTGTTCCACGCCGCATACCTCTGAATGCAGTACATGAAACTTCCTTTTCCACATCCCAAAAACCCGTTCGATAAGGTTGCGAGTTCCTGTATGGGCAGTGTTGAACCTCACTTCTGCATCAGTGACTGCATGTTTTAAGATAAAAACAAATAATTAACATGAATATCGTACTGTATAAATAAATTAAATGTAGGCGTATTGCTACTTTATAGTATGGAATAAATAGACTAGAGACCACAATTGCGATGTATAAACATATAAGATACATGTATTGTCAATTTAACAATGATGACAAAGTTTATAGAAGTTTTTTTAAAACATGTGGACTATAGTTATAAACAGCATAAATTTGACCAAGAATCGCACATCGGACGTCTACGGGCGCCGAACAGAGGGAAATCACAATAGCTCATGTTGAGAACTTCATGCTAGATTAACTTATAACGTTTGATAGTGTATGTGATTTTGAAAAAAAACAAAAGCCAGATTGGTTTCAACGCAAAGAATAGTGGTATTCTAGTAGCTCCGGGGTAAATCCATTATCAATCAAACTCACCTGGATTTAAGTATGGCGTCATGAGGAAAGGTCTACATGGATAACCGGAGTCACCGAGCAATACTCCTCGCTGGTAATCTGAATAAGTTAAAAACGTTATAATGCATTTAAAAATAATGACAACGCTATTAGAGAAAGCTGTTCTATTTTGTCATTTTAAAAATGTAAACTTACATGTTCACAATTATAAGTGTCTTTTGAGAAATTCCGAATCATGAAAAGTTCATCGCTGTTATAATTAACATGAGCAGCGGTCCCAGCTATTGAATAATTGATCATTTACAACAATGACACATCAACAATTACCTTGATGGTTTTCCTCCATGTGCCGACAAAGGTCAGACACCCTGAGCACATGGGCGTCATGACAAGAGCCCGGCCAGGCGGCGTTAATGCTGGAGAATCTTCCTAAAAAATACTTTATGTTTATGTTGTTTGTAAAACAATACACAGCGTTTCATTTTTATAATAAACAAGCATCGTGCCCATATTAAATAAAATTTGATAAAACAAAACGGCTTATTTGAAGACACCAATAACATATAATTAATTATGGATTTTAATTATTTGCATCTCTTTCATTGGAAAATGTGAACTTAAGTAATTCATTACCTAGTGATATAAATCACATTTTGATAATATAAGTAATGAATAGAATGTTATGGTCATACAATCAAAAATACCGCAATTGAATATACAGAAAATTAAATTTTTGAGACATGTACACAAAATCTGTTAAGTGCATTACAAAAGTGTAGGAATAGTGCCTCGTAGAAATGCAATTACCCTGCAAGGTGCCTCACCATATCGACCACTCGCAGCAGTCATGTCGAGTACATGACGCATGACGTATTAAAAGTTGTCAATTGCATAGTCCTTAACACATTTGAATATTGCTTGTCGTCGTGATAGGGTGGCTTTAGGGTCTGTATAAAGTTTTTCTAAAACAATTATTACAGGCCCTGAATGCAAAATCGTCAGTTATTTTGTTACATGGATTATTTATGGATTTTATAGAATAGATTAAGGTAAGAATGTTTTGTGTACTTTTGTTTAACTTTAATTACTGTATTCGTTATTACTTTCGATAGGATTTTCATTCTACTGAGCCTGAGGTAGTTGTTCATTCAATGTGGTCTTTTGACAAGTGAATGGGTAAAATTAAGTAAAGACCTAGTTACATTACCTTTATGATCGCATGTTGCTTGGACATTAATGGTATGTTGGTGCTTTCTGTTGAAGTAGTTGCGTTCTTGTTCACCACCCGGGGAAAGGATTTTTACATGCGTCCCGTCTAAGCAACCGATTACGCATGGCATACCGCGAAAAGAATAAAACACTGTCTGGGCTTCGGAAATCGTATAGTCCGGTCTTTCAGCACAAATAAGGCGTCAGTAACTGCCGTCACAACCCTTGACACCGTGGCAGCATCTACCCCAAAAGTATCCCCAATAATGTGAAGGAAGTTCCCCGAAGCATAAAATCTAAGCGCTATCATTATTTGTTGCCGCGGTGTAAGGGGTTGGTTTCGTCTCGTACGTCGTTGTAGCCTATGTCCGATCAATTCCACTAGTTTGTCTATGTTCGTCGTCGAAAATCTGTAACGTCTGCGTAATTCTTCTTCGTCGAAATCCGTTATTTGTCTGTCAACTCGTCGAAATTGTCTGGGTCGTCGGTGGTTAGCGTCTCTTATGTCTGCCATTTTATCAAAATAATGTTACGCGACTCGGCCATTTTGTGTAAGTTACTTTTCGGTTACTTGACTTACCCACCTACAACAGCAGGGTATGTTTAAACCGGCTTTTAACCGTTCGGCATAACTAACCAAATTTTATACAAACGCTTACCGACAAGTAACAAACAAATTACCGACTTTTAACCGCCGGTATGTGGTTACCGACGGTTTAACTGTTTATACAATCGGGTGCTGGAGTCTTATATATGCAACATGTAACCGGGGTTAACGTTTAATTCAAACCAAATTACCCTGTATTCGGAAGATAATCCCTTTCGTCGATTGCATTCACATTTGATACCGTATAATCTGCCATTTCGCTACTTCACTTGTTTAGAACACTCTACCGTTTGTGAATACTAATTATGGCTTGTGTTTGTGAAATCTCAACAATCTTGTGATGATATCATAAGATAACAGTAACTAAAGGTTTAAGTCCAAATTATCAATGCGGCATCTATGCTTGTTGATGTTCTCAAATATTGAAACGTGCGCGTTTAAGCGGTTAGAAAAATAACGGATCAGTGTGGGGACTTCATTTTACAAACGCACGGTTGTACTTTACAGAAAAAATACTTATTTGTTAAAAAATATAATGATACCTATAAAAACTATCATGAATGAGCGGGTTTTCCACTTTATCCCATTAAAAATTGTGAAGTATTTGAAAAGACATCATTACAAATGTTAACTGTGTCGCGCTTTATTCTCCCAATAGAGATCTTAAAAGTGACGTGGTTTAGGCACCGTGGTTATACCTGTTTAACTGAAATATTAAAAAGTTAAAGTATTAGCGACCCAGCATACATGATTTTAGATGCTTAGAGCTTATATTACGAGTATCTTAAGTATATATATACTCCTGACTGTGGGTTATTCGGCAACTAACTATGATAGAAAATATATTATTTGATTCTAAAACGACTTTTTTCTATAATATATATTGTACTGGTCATTACATTAGAACGATAATTATATTCTGCATACATTTTTACAACGCATATTTCACTGCGCATATAAATAACTTCATCTAAAACACTAAAGTAATATAGCGTCTGTTTCTTCAATGATACTGGAGCGAATTGCGTCAACTTCAAATATACAATATTACCAATGCGGGGAATCACGTGGTCAGAATTGAGAAAACATGGCCGCCGATGCCTCGTTAAGATGGAAAATTTAAGTGTTTAAACAAGTACATCTTCCTTATTACTTACTTGTTTTTAATCGGATGACGCCTATCATAGGGCCAGCCGGACGCGGTTTCATCGAGTATCAACCGTTTCCCTTTGGTTGGTCTGAGTGTGGAGATTACTCATGGAATATTTTGCGATTTCCTGAACCGTTAAATGCTGTTGTACACGGACTATCAATAAACTAACTGTTTTCACACTAATTAGCACTGTAAAGTAAGTACCAGTTGTTCATGCGGACGCATCGAAACTGGCAAAATATGGATACATCGATTGCTAATTTTCAAGGTAAAGTTGAGTTTCGATTGGTTTTGACGAGTGCTGTTGAGCACGCACATGGCTGTTATACACGGACAACTTCTAGAACAACTGTTGTTGAGCACGTACACGTCAAGGAATACCGTTTTCTCCGCCGAATAAGTCTAAAACAACGTCGCATTGGCGTGTTCTGATACATGTAGCGATACATATTCTATGCAAACGCTTTGAAAATGTAAATTCGTATGCGAAATTGGCAATCTGGATCATCAAAATTTTATTTTCAATATGAATTTTATTGCTAGCCTCTTTCGGTGTAGCTGCCTTTTGTAATGGCTTGCAAGAATTTGAAAATGTTGCTTTTCCTCCAGACAGTTTTATTTCAATTTGTTTTGGATTGCTGTTTTTTTTTTTCTTGAAGAAATCCCTTCATGATATTGTCATTTAAGTGAATGTTCAATTGTTTTCAAAAACAATTGTTCATGCTAAAGGGACAAGGACATAAACACTTTATAAAGACAGGATATAGAGAATACTATCTTAGTGTGAGTGTGTACTTAAATTTATCCCACGAGTGAAGAAAGGTTCACATGGCGAGGCTTGCCGAGCCTTGTAAGCCTTTCTGAGTATTCATAGTATTCTATTTATCCTACAATATATTTTTTTATTTAATTTATTCCTGATGCAATTAAAATAGTAGTCTTAAATTGATAAAACAAAAGCAAAAAAAACACATTAAATTTACTGAATTAACATTGCGTAGTTATATTAATTGTGATCTTTCCCGTTTATAGAACTCGAAATAGTCCTTATGAATTCCACGCAAAAGAAGAGAAACGACACAAAATATCGCTATACTCCTAAATTCAATTTTAATCAGCGTTCCAAATGTAACACACTCGAGTAGAACACAGACGGTTGTGTTCAAACTACAATTCTTGTTTACCCACTGTAGTGTAAAATACAAAAAAACAAACATGGCTGCCATTTTGAAATTTACAAAATGTGTAGACACCTGCGTAAAGCATGATTCAGCATTTATCGCCGTCGATATTGTTAATTTTAGTCTATAAACAACTCTTCTTTTTACACACTTTTAACTTACTGACAAACAAATTAAAATATCTACTGGCTATTGCACCGAAGTTGTGTTAAAACCATGCTTATTTTCGTAAAGTTTAATGACGAGTTCAAATTCTGAACAAATTTCTTCATCGCAATCCAATTTGTCCATTATAAAGCAGTGGATGTAAGCAGGCAATTCTTTGATGATAGACATTCTTTGATCTACTGACAAAGGAACGACTTATTCATTAAAGAAAATAACCTTTTAATGCAATATCGATTTCCTTCGAACAGTTAAAGAACAATTATCAACGACACTTTTCTCAAATTTAATCCATCAATTGTTCAACAAAACATCGTGTTATTCGAGTACATTCGACATTTTAACAAAATCAAAAATGGAATCTCACTAGTTTTATTCCAGTTTTATATCCCAACACTGTTATTCACATTCATAATATGATAATAATCCATCGTAAACACACACAATAATCGTTCTATGCTTAAAAATATTTAATTGTTAAATAAAAACCCTCAAAGTCCGAATTTATGTTGTCCTTAAATCCAAAGCGTCGCTAGTTTCGTCATTTAAATTACGTCACACGTGATACGTCATAAATTGCGTAATCAATTGAATGAAAATAAAAGTACGGAAAGCTGGTTCTTCATAAATTTAAGTGAAAAACCAAAAAAGTATTATAGTATGACTCAAAACCTGTGCCCATCTATAATTAAGTATGAAAGTAAGATATATATTATAGACGTTAATACACGGCTGAGCCGGGCCGGGCAGTGATAATCGGCCCCAGGTCGCAAACCAGGGTTATGCCCCCTGCGGGCCGATTATCACTGCTCGGTCATTCTCAGCCGTGTATTATCCTCTATATAATCCATCGTAAACACACACTCTCGTTAACTCGTTAAACGGTTGCGTACCCAATGACCTGAATGACGCAATCCGGGATGAAAGGCCAAAAAAGTAGTCCATATGTACATGTTCAAAAAATAACTGTGGGATACACCTTATCTAAAAATAACCGTGGAGAAAACCTTATCTTTTCTTTATGAGTCGTATTTGTTCTATAAAATCATTTAGCTGTAGGATTATATACAGTTTGTGACCAGAACATAATGGATGAATATGATTTGGAATTGGGCATGAATTTAAACAACTTGAAAACGTATTTTATTTCCTACAGATTGTGTACTGTGTTTTAAGCTTTAAGAGATCAATTCATCAAGTATTTTTGTAAAAAATATTTTTTTTTCGAGTGATTATACTTAACACATTTGATGATGTAGATTATGAGCATTGCTTTTCGTCCCAGGTTAGTATTATCAAGAATATTTTTTATTGAATTCGTCTCTTTTCAGTACTCGTTTTACATGAGCCGGATAGAGGACAAACTGTACATATGACCTCGAAGCGGAAATAAACCCTTATAGCTACAGACACCAACTCAGACACATTTCAATTCACAAGGTAACTAGTTAACAACAACAATCATCAATAAGCTTTGATCATATAACTTCATTACCGTGGCTATATAAAGTTTAGCCCAGCATGACCGCAGGTAAGTAGTTCTGTATTACTTTGCTAAAAAAGCTATTAAGTTATGAATTAGTACTCAAAAAAAGCCATATCAGACATAGAATAACGTATAATACGTATCAAATATGTTTTAGACTCGAGATTTATAGTCAAAATAGCAAGATGGTTCAATATGGACTTGGAAGCTGCCATCGATGGGAAAATCAAGAGTGGAGTACAATTATTAAATCTACGAAACAAATGGTTAAAAAGTTATGTTTGAAATTACCGTTGTTAAACTAGTCTGCTATACAGTCTGAAGCAATTATCTGATCGAACTGTTATTGTGGTAACAATCAGAAAATTGTATTTGCTTGACTGTTCATTCATTGGTCAAGATTTGGCAATATAACACTTAAGCCCCCCCCCCCCCCCCGCGCCAGGGGTGTAAATACATACTGAATGTACATTATGTGTGCATATCCACCCCTCTGGCGTGGGCTAAAGTGGTATTTTGCCCAAGATTTTATTATGTTTAGACTAAACTTCGATTATTGACGATTTTAACAGTGTAAGAATAAGTTTCCAATATTACATCTCTACTGTACAGCATGTATAAAACAAATAAAAACTTCAAAATATATCTCGCTTTAACAAAGCTGACTCAATGAAACAAATAATATGATCTTAACCTAATAGATCTAAAACAGTATTCTATAATGTATGTTCATCAGAGATCAGGCAATATGTGCATCAGCAGATACATATGAATACCCAAGTTGCAACAGTAACAAGAAAGAGCCTCAGACTTAGTATGTATATATGTATGTATATAACTATTCGAGGACCTTGTTTCATTTATATAAGCTAAAATTTCAACTTTAAACTATATAATGACAATGTCATATTCTTTAAATTGAAATTATTTGCTAACAATGAAACGGACATACTGAACCAATGTAATCAGATCATTGTTTAACAATAACCATAATAAATTAGCTGATGGCTATCAATCATCAAAATCATTCAGAACAATGCTTATCATTTTTGTTAGTAGTGATAGAGTAAACCAAGAAAAACAAACATATTTAAGAATATACAGGTCACTGAGCGAGATGCAGATGGTGTACTATGCCAAACAGAACAGCTTGGCAGACAAACACGAAAAGATCTACGAAAGAATCACAGTACAGACTGATATTCTCATTAAAAATATCCAAAAATGGGTGAGTACAAATGAGATCATTACCTAAACATTGTTTCAAAAATATTATATAGGCATTGAAATAATATATTTTGTTCACTTTTTGAATGGTTGTTCCATTGCTGTTAAACCCACATAAACAAACAAGGAACCAAACTATCACTTTCTGACTCCGAGATATACAAGCACAAATATAATGACACAATTTATATTTAATCTGTTAATGTCCTAAGTAAAGTAATTTGAAAAAAAATGTATCTCTAATTCTTCTCCCATCCGATACAGCCTGAAACATATCTCCCTTGGCAACCTCTTATAAAGGTGCCGGATCCACTGCTGGTTCCCCCACATCAACCGCAGATTATGAAGAACAGCACAGGCAAAGATGATGCGGCTGACCTTTGCTTCATCCTTATCTGTTATAAACATAAATTGGAGGAATAACATTGAAAAATAAAGTTACACCAAAAGTCATTGTTAAAAATGTTGTCAAATTTGTCCCCAATGCTTGATGCTTGATGCTGAGTAAATCGTAACAACTACATAATTTCCCGAGTGTAACAATTCACTTATACCTTATGTATTTCTTATGAGCTCTAACAGATACACAAAAACATATCTAAAAATGTTTTAATTGTTTTAGCTGGCATTGAGTTATGTATCTGTACTTTACAGTAATACGAGAAAGTTGTGTATAATGCTGTTACATTGACTTGTTCAATATGTCAAAATCAGTTACATTTATTCATATTTAGAATATTCAGCATATTTTTTCCGTCTATTAGTAAGGTGAATTTAAGAGCTGAAGTGTGTCAATGGCATGCACAAATAATGTTAAGTTATTTTTAACTTTTTTCCAACTCTTAGACTTGATATGCCTAGAAATATATGATGATGTCAATTTCGATTAACACTCTTTGTTGATAAAATACATTTTATTGTATAATCTTCAATACATTTTATCATTTATAATATAAACAATTTCCTTACATACCTCACCATGAAGGACATGAAAGGTTCGCTTCCAAACCCCGAAGGCCCTTTCAATACTGTTTGGTGCCTATGTGAGCAGTATTGTACTTTTTCTGAGCGTCTGACTCTGTGAATTTTCCATCTTATCGAGGCATCGGCGGCCATGTTTTCTCAATTCTGACCACGTGATTCCCGCATTGATGACGTCATTTCAATGGATACAGTAAATGTAATATTTTTTAAGAACAAAACTACAATACAACATTTGATAACGTTTACGACGTGTAAACACTTATTGGTTGTATCATAAAATATTAAGTATTTTTACAATATGTTGAACAATAAATCTTTGTTATAAGTATTTGTGTATAGCTCGTTTAAGCACGTGAAATTCATTGTTTAATTTCCCCAAAAATCTCCAGGAGTGTTTTAAATATACAGAAGCTATCGTTTTGTTTTGCAGAGTTAACCATTGCTGATATATTTTTAACCCTTATAAAACAAGTGGCATGTCGTATTAGGATGACATAAACATTTTGAAGGTTAATGGGCATAGTGCAATTGGTAAAAGCTCACCGCGTGCGTTTAGGCCTTTTATTCAAAACGAACCTTTCTTTCGACGGACGGGAATATTTTTAGGTGCATGAACTATGTTATATTAATTTAAGAAAAAGAAAAACTACGATAACACTTTCCCCCGGTTTATAAAACCGATATATGATAAGTTTTATATGTTAAGATATTATTAGACCCACCAATGAAAAACAACACACGAAAACACGATACCAAGATTAGCAAATCGAACACGAGGTATTTCAATGACGAATACATTTCATGCAAGACAAGCACAAAGTAAAACGATCAAAGATTGTGAATGTCATATAATTATCTTGTGTGTACGTTTGTAAGGTCTTAAACATAAACTACCAACATTCTTAAATCGAGATAAAATAGACACTATGATAAGCCATTCAGAAACTTAATGGTTGTTTACAGACGGCTCAGATGAAACATATGTATAAGGGCTCAGTCAGACGTTTTGTTATCCTAAAACATATGACACTAAGGTTACCTTAGTGTGAGCACACTTCATAAGTGAATTTTGTCTGATAGTATTTTATAACCTTTGTTACCTAACCAAACATGATAGTTAAAAATAAACATTTACTAGAATCAATATGAAAATATATCCCAAAGAAATGTATAGCCTTTAACTACCAGAGTAGGAAACCATAGGTCGTGTAAAAAGAACACAGTGATTCCAAGTAACAGTATGTTTAAGGCACAGCAAGAGCTGTTTTATGCAAATTAGGCTTAATGTTCCCGACAGATCAAACACCGATGAAATGCAGAAAAATGCTTTTAAATTCTTAAGTGAAACAAAAGTGCTCGAAGTACAGATGATGATGGAAGAAAACTTAAAAAACGTCATGATCGCATTTTGTTTCCAAAATAGTTTGTTGTATCTACAAGTTTCGGAAATCAATGAATGATCAAAACCGATTAAACAGCATAATTGTGTTTTAATTTAAAATCGTGTTACTCTAATTTAAAAGACTTACATTGTTACAAAAAGCTTACTTAAATCGCTATTCATATGAATTCATTGTTAACAGCTCTTTTGTTAATTTAAAATAAATCAGTTGTCGAAACAACACAATACAAAACATTCAACAGGATATGTTGAGTGCAGCCAGACAAGCAGCTAGATACACAATACAAGCTTACACGCTTAAACACAAGCGCATACAAGCAGAGAACAGTTGGATGAGTATACTCACAAGTATCTTGAAATACAAATATCCTTGACACTTGCATGTCATCATTTAACAGAAAAATAAAATGATTAATATGGCGACGAACTATTTAAATGGACTCGAAGTCGGAGCAGACAATCTTTGAGCAAGTAATTTTCCTAAGCGGTCTGTTTAGTATTCAATTTACTGATAATTTAAAGTAATTAACTATAAAGCATTCGTTTAGTGCATACACAATTCGAGGAACACAATGTGAACGCAATCATGATAGATAAAACGACCGAACAATTAAACAAACTATCAAACACCCTGGAAAACTACCTGACTGTCTGTCTAACTGTTTTCCGACTTACAGTCATTATTAACCTATTTATTGCTTATCAAACATTTGAAAAAAAGGTTATAATTGTGCCTCTGCCAATACCGGACACTGGCAGGCAGTAAATATCAATACAAATACATGTGTCAAACACTATTTAGAGCATTTATAATTGTGAAATCACTAGCCATCATTGAATTTCTCAAGAAAACAGCAATACAAAATAAAATTAAATAAATCGTACAAACACGTCACTGTTTATTAAAATGTTTTAGGTACTAAACATGTTTCTGCCATAGCCTTCATCAGTAGTACATTAATATAAACAAATACAAAGGAAGTGACGTCACCGTCATACAATAACAAAACGTCGTTTGGCGGAAAACATATAGTACATACTATTACATAATACATACAACAAAGATGGATCAGTGAGGACACAACAGTCTATTAGTAATAATATAATTTATAAAAAAACATAGTAGTAGACAAACATCAAATGTATATGTAAATTATGTTTTTGTTCTATATGTCATACAGCAGTTTATTATTTAGACCGTTAGGAATCATAGTTTTTAATTTATGTATCCATTATGTTTCTTTACATAAACGGTCTAGATTGTTTTGAACAACATCAATAGGTACAAAGAAGAAATGTGATAAAGTGCAATCATTGTCAGTGGATCCAAAATGTGTAGCAACTTGTGAAAAAGGATTTATTGACCAATTTCTGATATCAAATCTATGGCTATTCATTCTGCGGGAAACATTCTGATTAGTTTGTCCAACGTAGTGTTTATTACATTTCTTACATGTAATAAGATTAAAACATTGCGCGAAGTACAATCAACATCATAGCGTAAATCATACGATAAACCAGTAACACTACTATTAAAACTTGAAAATATGTTTATATTATTGCAATGTGTACATCTTGGTCGGTTACATTGACCCGATAAATGAATATCAGTACTGTTATAAGACACTGAACATCTTACAAGGCTATACCGTATATTCTTTGGTATTTTATAGGCCAAAATATGTTAAATTAATGTAAAGACTTACAACTTTCCTTGTTTGATAATCTGAACAAATCCCAGTATTTGTGTAAAATTTTAGCAATATAAGGAAGTGATGTGTTCAAACATACAGTAAATGGTATTATTGAATCAGTATTTCTCTGAGTAAAACATAATGCACTTTCCTGTGTCATATTTTTCACTTGAGAAAATCCATTTTCAATAACATTTGTTGGATAATTTCTACTTTTAAAATACTTAAACAAACTTGATAAGGACTGATTGAATACATCATCATCAGAAACAATACGTCTGTAGCGCTTTGCCTGACTGTATGGAATACTCCGCTGTCAGGACATGGGGTGAGATGACGTAAAATCTAAGAAAAAATGCATATTAGTGGGTTTACAAAAAAATATTTGTAACCACAGTGTCTAGTTCACTTTTTGATATAGAAACATCAAGGGAAGATACACACTATTGAGATATATGAGAGGTAAATTTTATGGTTGAATGGAAGTTATTTAAATTATTAATAAAAGTGTTTAAATCATCTTAAGAGCTATTCCATATCATAAAAATGTCATCCACAAATCTAAGCCAAATATATGGTTTAATAGAGGTATTGTTAAGAAATTCTTCCTCAAATGTACCCATAAAAAGGGAAGCATAAGACGGTGCCATAGGACTTCCCATATCAGTACCCATAGTTTGTAAATAAGTATCATTATTGAAATCATAACAGTTATTTTCAAGAACAACTTGCAAAAGTTTGCTAACATTATCAACATTTACATGGTTATTTATAGTTGCTTTTCTTAAAAAATATTTACAAGCATCCATTCCCTCACTAAGGGGAATGTTAGTGTATAAAGAAGATACATCTAAGGTTACAAAGTAGCAATCTTTTTTCAATTTAATATTTTTTATCTTGTTAATAAAGTCTGTTGTATCTTTAACATACGATGGTAAATGCTGCATAGCTGGATATAAAACATAGTCAAAGTATTTAGAAATATTTTCCGTGTTGGAACTGCATGCAGATACGATAGGCCGACCAGGATATCCAAGTGGAAGACTGGCATCAAATGGCTTGTGTGTCTTTGGCAGAATGTAGAATTGGGGATTACGGATATTAGTTGGAAATAAGTCAAACTGCTTACTTATACCGGGGCTGTTGTTCTTTATTTCTTCAAAACATTTTTGGATATTTTCATTCGCTGACTGGTGTTGGTTGTTGTTCACGTTTTTGTAGAAATGCTCATCGTTTAAGTGACGAGTAACTTCCTCAATATATGTATTTATTTATTATTCATGAAAACAGGCTTTATTCAAAGTTCCCATTTTGATGACTGAGCAAATCGAGGGCTGAACGGAAGACTGTTGTAACTCATATTAAATAAATAAGGAGATACAATAGTTTTCCGTTAAGCCCTCGAAATATGCATTGGTTTATTTCGGATATAGCATTATTATCATCATCATCATCATGTCCTTGACCGGCTTAGCCATTATAGGCAATTTCGAACGACAACATATAGATTGTCAACCAGTCATTTCTGTTGTAGGCTGCTGAGAGTATGTCGTCATTGGGAGGGACGTCATTGTCGCATCGCCCATCCAGTGTTATCTTAAGGCCACAACGGCAACCTCCCTCTAGCGCCGCGCAATAGAGCATAGTCGTACTCAGAGATTCTTGGTGACGTGACCAAACACGAGGGGCACTTGTGGGCCGAGAAGTGCTGCTGTGATGTTCCGTAGGTACTTGTGTTCCAAGTAGGATATGCCGACAAGTCTTTGGAGACATGTTCAATGGCGTGTTACTTGGGTTTTGTGTATGTGCTAAGCGCCCAATACGCGCAGCCGTATGGTTTGATGTACCTTTTGAAGAAGCTGATGGAGCTGCTTGTGCACAACATGCATTTAGTATTAACGGAGTTTGTCGTCCGCTTCTGCTCCGGGATCTTTCTGAAGAACTTCGGTCTGGTTGAAGTGGGCAGTTATAGAGGTTCCTGTTGCTTATGTGTTCAGGACTGCGGTACTTTAGTAACAAGGTTTCGACTGAGTCTGCTACAATACTGGCATTTGCCTACCTGGTCTCCGTGAGGGTCTTGAGAGTGACGAAGGCCTCCTTACTGCTGACTGCAGTCACCTATTAGTCCATGTTGATATACCTTTTATCAATTCACTCTTTTTTGACCCATGTAATCCTTTTCCTCACTTCTCTGTTTTCCTGCTCTCTCTGTCGAAATTTTCTTCGGTCGATGCAGTAGGCCTTTTTGTTATACTTGGTGGTGTTGTTAATGTAATTGTCTAGGATCATCAGGCATAATAACTTGCCATATATGTGTACTTTAAATGCCTTTGCTAGCTTTTTATTGTTCAGTTAAATCCAGTTTACGTTATCTTCAGCCTAATGGTGGTAAGAACTAAGATCAAGGTCACTGCCAATGTCTCCGATACGAAATGTTCTGAATGTTTACTTTGCCGTTTGGAGCATGCCGGGTCGCTGTGTAAAACAGTTTGTGTGGGTGCAGCATGTCAGCCAATGTGTGTTGTTGGCTTCTGGCGAAATCAAGAAGACTCAACTCTCTGTAGCTGGTTTCGCTTTTGCCAAATCTACCTACAATCCCTTACCAGTTGTGTTAGGCGTCTGGTCCAACCATGGCGATCGAGTCGTCTTTGACAATTACAATGTCTTTCTCCTGGAGCTTGACTATTATGTGCTCTAATTATTTATATGACTTATCCATTTCCTCGTCTGCAAAGTCTTACTGTGGTTTGTATACATGGAAGATGTTGATGTCGTGAGGTCTCGCTGTGATATGGATGGAAATGGTTCTGCCTCAGACTAGGATGCAGCTGTTGACGCGGTTGACAACCTCCTTTATAACGACCGTGCGATGTTTAGAATCATCCCCTCTAAACCCCTCTTGTTGATGTGTCTCCGAAGACTATGCACCTGACCACGGCTTGTCCGATGATGTTCCAGTGATAGCGCTTCACCTCAGGCTTGAGTTCGAGGATTATGCCACACTCATGAAGTTCTTACAATCCATTTTCCTGTGGTTGTTCTCATTGGCGCAACTTTGCTAGATAGATTAGCACCAGTAGCTGACTTGTCGCATAAACCCTGGTGACTTGCTGAGGAGTGTGCGGTCGTTGTTAATAGAAGGAGCGGTTATCGGGGTGTGTTTGGGTAAAGCCAGAGGTGAGAGATGAGTTTCTGATGAAAGCCAGTGTCTGTATTCTTGACGCAGCTGTTTCCATGCGAGAAAGTATTATCCCTACGCTAAACAACCCTAACAATACTCTTATGTCTCAGCGTTTTAAAGGGTCATTTTCACGTTTTGTTAAATTTACAAATTATTTTTTTTGTTTTAGATTCGCACATTTCCATTGTAGTCATGTTATTTGTGAGTTAACAGTTTTACTTAACATTTATCATGCTCTAAAATATCCATTATATGCATTGTGTACGATTTTAAAAACCTGAAAATTATATAACGTTGCAACGCGAAACGTTTGATAATTTGGAGAGTTCTGCAGTTGTCCTTATATTTTATGATACAACGAGGATTGCTTATATAAAGTATCAAATGCATCACTCATTGCATGAGCACGGATAACCAAGTTGTCTAAGTAATAGACTTTTACTCCAGGGGACATTAGTTTGAGCCCAGTTGATGGTTACTTTTTTCTTTCATCAATTTAATTCTTATTTTTTACTGGAGCTTTTACGATCAAATGTATGGATTTATTAATGTAAAGCATTTGATGAAAAACATCAATACATGCCAACATCTGTGAAAAGGTCCCTCTAATGGAATATAATTTTCCCTGAAAAATATTTCAGCTATAAAGTTGACAAAAAAAATATTCAAATTAATTGTATTTATAGCATTATTATTATAACTGTGTTTCTGTACAGTCAGATAATGTATATGAACGAAGCATGTTTGATGATACATCGTTGTCTTCAACTTCATCTTGATTTTATCATTATACATTTTACATTAATGGACAAATAGTCCTCAAAGGGTTTATTCTCAACGTTAATCTACTTGTTTTAATAGTAATATATATTACACTAGTCTACAACCGTGACTTATCTTCTAAACGAGATTGTATTGATGATCAGATATCAATTGTATGAACGCGTAATACTATCATTACACTTGTATTTATAAATGTCTAATACGGCATGATGAAACAAACGCATCGTACTACCAGGTAAACGTCACATGTTTGAATGTTCGGATAACTATACTTTAAGAGAATAGTTAAATGTTAGATAACTGCATTGCGTGCATAACATTGACAAGACAAAATTTAGCAGAAATTGGCAATAATCATTGAGTGTAACTTCATTTTAATCTATATCATTTAATGTATTCTTAATGTATATGTTATATGTAATGTCTTATTATCAAACATCATTAATATCAAGCTTAAATCCAATCATTATGTTTAAGTTCAGCAAAACAGTAACAGCCAATACATGTAAACACGATAAAATCGAAGTTTAAAGGTTTTTGTTATAAAATCATGTTAAAGTTAAAATTGCAACTTAAATGGAATAAACTAGAACTGCCATTGAAGGTCATCAAAACCAACATTGCTTTAAAGAAGCACCCTTCATGTTTCGTAAGTATAGTACAATTGTGTTTTTAATATGTTATTCTGATAGACAACATTAAACTGATTGTCTAGAGGCGCATAGACATTGAAAACAATATTGGACGTTATTTGAGTGTGTTTGTTTTTTAGATTAAATGAGTCATTCTTAGGAACGAAACACCACGTATATAAAACTCATTTGATTGAATACGTTTGATGGTACCAAATGTCACACTCTTGATAATTTCGGCGCGTATAACCGGTCATACTTATTGTTGACATTGTATCAATATATATTTATCCATCAAACACGTGTGCGTTGTACTTTAACTTGGATATAAAATGAATTAGCGTTGATTAATTTCTTTATTCGTTCATAACTTAGCTTTCTAAAACAATAAAGTGGTAGGCAAAAAATATTGTAAGGTTTGTGTTTTCTGTATTTGCTTATATGTTCATAGGAAATGTTTTTCAATACATTGCCTTTATCTTCTTGCTTGTCGTCATTTTGATCATGGTGTCCTGAATTTATGAATGTGTTGTAAAATGTTTATGTATATCGTATTGCAAGATATTAAACTCAATTATGGTAAGTTTCTATAACGCCGGCTTTGCCCTTAAACTATTAATGGTTATTAAAAGATGCGCCACAATCACATACATGAAAACTACTTTTCCTTTCTTTATTTATTTCAATTGTGTACATGAAGAAAATATATTTCTTTAATAGTTTTTTAATAAATAATATAACAAATGCGGTGATGCAAGTAATAAATACCGTCGATTCATACAATCTCGTTGATTTGAAATTTCGTTGACTTGCTGAACGGACATATTTGTAAGATTTTAGATTCGTGGATTTGTTTAAGACTTTGGATGGTAATGTTTTTGCTGAGTGCATCCACTAAATCAACGAAAATTCGAGGCTGGTGAAAAGTATTATTTTCACAATTGGTCAGTGTCCTGTTCTGGATATTTTACAATCATTTTATATTGCCGGAAGGTTCACATGGTGATGTATTCATTTGGAATGCGCATGTCAATCGTCTATATTTCTTCTTATAGGTTTGCTTCTGCAGAGTGTGTGTTGTAAAATGACAGAGTGGGTGAGGCTGAAACAATAGAAATGTCCAGCACCAGGATGTCCTTCGACGTAACGCAGTTATATATATATATTCAAACACACACCTAAACACACAGACACTCCCATGGTGCTCTGGTGATGAATTATTAAAACCCCGTCAACAATTAAAATCACCAAATATTTCGTACAATATTTCGTAAAGATAAGTTATCACATAACAAATCCATGTTTCTTACATGCAATTGTCAAAATTTCAACGCTAGATGGGGTCTGGTAATATAGATTTAACGAGACAAAATATGCTCGTTTTTTGTGACAATATATCCCACGTGAATTTCCCGCGACGATATCCGAACATTTACGACCGAAAATAGGCTTGGTTTCGGCCAGCGTCGGAAGCAAGATTTAGTTCTCAAGAGAAGCCTCGTGCTTCCGACGCTTCTCTAAGCCAATCTCGCGTTCGCTCGTCAATATTCGGATATTGTCGCGGGAAATTCACACGGAATATATTGTCACAAAATAATAAAAAACAAGCATTGTACAATTTACCTCGTTAAATCTATATAACCATGCAAAAACCAGCGTTGAAATTTCGGCTATTGCTATAAGAAAAACATGATTTTATGGGTTAACTTTATTTTACGAAATATTTAACGATAGATTTGTTGAATTTTAGTGTGTATACGATTTTAACCACATTGCTGCAGTTCAATAAGAATATACTACACAAAAATAAATGCGCAGAACATTCATTTGATTTTTTACCTTAACCATGACCTTATTTTCACAGTAAAATGAGAAATTAACGTATTCTTAATTCCAAAAGTTCACGTTAAAAATATTAAGTTTTTCACTTTACTACGAAAATTACGGCACACTGTTAATCCGATAGTAAACAAATATCCTGTTTATGTTTATTAATTTATATTTACAGTGTATATTATACTTTCCAAACTGATTCTTGCATTAAGATGACAATACAGCAGATACCATCAATTACGCTTCAATCTGCGCACGCACACGCATGGTAACGTATAGCTCAACTAAACTTAGTTAAAAGACTTAATGTGATGATATACTCTTATACACGATATTCTTTTAAACATATTGTCATCATTGTAGACCTAAATTACTGAATTGTTTCATTTTGTCTAAAGTTGTAGGTGTTATATTTATAACCTTAATATGATATCAAAATTGTTTAGGTAAACAACATATATATATATATATATATATATATATATATATATATATATATATATATATATATATATATATATATATATATATATATATATATATATTATATTTATATCGCAAGGTGCAGCTGCGTTGTATATTCACATCTACAAGTTTCATTCTTAAAATGTTTGATTTGATTCATCTTTTCATTTTTCGGCAATGTCAACAAAAGATAAAGCACGAAAACGCATTTGTAAAACGTATATATTGCATAATTAATAATTGTGTGATGTTTCCGGTACCTTATCTTCTAAGGCCAGTATAACCTGTGGTGTACCCCAAGGCTAAATCCTTAGACCCCTTCTTTTTCTAATTTACGTGAATATGTCAGCTGTGGCTAAAAATAAATTGTTATTATATGCTGATGATTCCTTGTTTCTGGTAAAAGTGTACTTGATGTTGAAAAGGCACGTACAGATGATATGAACTTGGTTAGCCAATGGTTGATCGACAATAAGTTGTCATTGCACTTAGGTAAAACTGAGTCAATTGTGTTTGGGTCCAAGTAAAAACTAAGGTCACAATCTAGCATTGATATATCTTGTAATGGTACACCCATTGCTTCTACATCATCCATTAAGTATCTTGGAATTACCCTTGACCAAAACCTTTCTTTCTGCTCAATGGCTGAGTCTCCGTTGAAAAAGGCGAAATCTATGTTAAAATTCCTTTATCGCAATAAAGATTTTCTTACTTTGCATACGACGAAACTTCTTGTAATGTCACTGATTCAGTGTCATTATGGTTATGCTTGTTCTGTTTGGTATAATAGTATAACCCAGTCTTTAAGAAATAAGTTACAAACCTGTCAAATAAGTTAACTAGGTTTGTTCTTGACCTTGATTCTAGAGTTCATATTGACCAATCTCACTTTAAGTCCCTCAACTGGTTACCAGTGTACATGAGAGTAAATCAAATAATGTTATGTCATGTCTTCAAAATAAGAAATGGCCTTTCTCCAGATTACTTGAGTGAACACTTTGTTTCCCAAGATTCTATGCATAATTACAGCACTAGGCCTTGTAAAAAGGGTAGGTTTGTTTACCCAAGCCCAAATGTCATGGTTCCAAATACTTTTCTTTTAATAGCATTAAACTCTGGAACTCTTTACCTGAGTCACTCACAGAGGTCAACAGGTGAGAAGGCTTTAAGGTTGCCGTTAAAAGTCATTTAATGAATGATATTTAAATTTTTATATATGTGTATCTTTTCACTTTTAATAAGCAGAAATTAACTTCGGCTTAGGTTTTTATTTTTAATAATTATTAGTTCATACTTCATTACATACATTTTAGCAATATATTTAATTGAGATAATTCATGATACCTCATATCATCAAATTACAACTGTCGACATATCTATGTGTTGCAATAATTGATAACATTATCAATTGATCTTAGTTTCCAGCTGCTGTCATATTTTCTGAGCACTAATGTGATAATTAGTTTGATCTCTTTTGAACGGTGATATATATTTGTTATTTCATTAAATAATTATTTTACTATGAACATAGTTATGTTTAAGGTCAACATAGTTATTTTTAAGGTCTGCCTCTTTGTGTCATGCCACCAATAATAAGGGCCACAATGGAAATAAGGGCTTGCTCTTTTTTGTGTTATCCTTAGTTTGGTGAGCATGTCATAGTTTATTGCACATGGTACAGTTTTTAATAATTGCTTATTATTTTAGTCTGTGTTATGTTGTGAACTGTGTATATGCTTCCTATGCCGAAATAAATCTATCTATCTATCTATCTTGCGTTGATGAAAACTGCCAACATATCCAATCAAGTGTGCATGTATTTAGCAACGTCAAATTTTATGTTAAATTGTGTTAGAAGTGTGAAAGGATAAACAATATATGTTCATATTTTTTAAATAAATTATACAAGTCATCACCACTGATCTTCAAAATGTTAATTGTAACCAACATCATTTGGTTAGTTACACGGCATTACATCCGTCTATTCCCGCGTTATGTACATTAAATAATTCGATATGACGATACCATTAAGAAAGTAAAAAGCTTACAAATGTAAGACGCGGTTCAGACCATCGCTCTCAACTGAATCAGAACGTTTTACTTGTATTCGTTTCATAAAATGTCCGTTTCAATGCGCGTGTCGGGATCCTCGATTATTGTTCAATATGAATTTGAGTAAATATACGTATCTAAGACCGAATTAAAAATCTGTAATTACACTCTGAAAACAATTTGTATTCATGGACTTGACTTCAATGCTAAAATAGAGTTTTTAAAAGAAGAAATAATTCAGATTAACTGAAACTCCATCCATATAATTAGAAGAGAAATGTTTGCTATCATCCTTTATTAAATGCAATTTAGCAACTTCCTTAAATGAAACCGGGCACACTTGCCAAAACATTAAAATTAGTTAAACAGGGGTTACTGCCTTGGAACGGTCAATTAAAAGCATTTGTTATTAACACTGGCTAAATCGCAGGCCATACCTCATTCTTAACCCACATCGGATTACTTACACACACGTGTATATGAACAATTACCCTAATGTAATTGGTATTCAATATATAAACACATACATGAAAACCTTATTTGAATTAATGGAAATTTAATTACGCATTTATTGTATATACATACACACAATATAATTACAACTGTCTGAAGAACGATGAAATCAATTAAATACATATATAATTAAATTCCTTTCTGTTTACCAGATATGAGAACAAAACACAATATACAGTACCGTCTTCAGATCATAGAAATACACCTCATATAGAAATACATCGTAATGCAAAAGCCATAGTGCGATGTATGTTTGTATATTTGTATAGTGTAAAGAATACATAATATCATGTTTTAAATTCATCATAATTACTGCTTCATGTCAACAATCATTATTGTTTACTGCGCTGAACGTTTTGCTATACATGTATTCCCAGTCATATCTTGTCTTTAAGATAGGGCGCTTTTCTAAATTTCAGAAATGAACGAATTCACAAACACTATCGAAATTATTTAAAAACAAACACCCCAGATATACACTATTTAATTAAAATACACTTTGTCATGTTACGTTGATGTTTTGGTAACATTCTACGCAATTGACGTTTAAACAGTCATTGTATTTTTTAGTATTTATGCCGCATGACATATGCCACACTAGTTTTACATTTCTATTTACAAGTTTCACGCATAATCATTATCGGTGAAATTTTGCTATACATGTACTGATGAGTGGTTAATATTGATTTCAAAAAGGTAATTGAAGCTTTATAACATAAAAACACATTTAACTACTTAATACGCAATAACATTACTAGCCATATTATTTAGGCGACGACCGCTGTCCACAGTGCCATTGATTTCGTAAATTGCCAATTAAAGTAACAGAAAAAAAATCGTGTCTTACTTTAAGACTGACAGACGACGTTTAAATATAGCACAATCAGATAAACGCATGACTATTGTTGTAATCCCAATGTTATTAATGTTCTTAACCTATTTTATTGTTTTAAAGTGTATAAGGTTATTATAGAGACAAATGTTTGAGGCAAGTTTAAAGGGGCCGTCCAACAGATTTTGGCATGTATTAAAGCTTGTCATTAACTGCTTTAAATGCCTTATATTGATAAATTTAAACATTTGAACTAAAAAAGTAAAAAATAAGAATACAATTTAACCACTCGAACCACTGACCACTAGATTCATGGAAGCGTGGAGTAAAATGTCCCGACTTAACCACTCGACCATCCACGCTCACGTCAAAAACGGAGGTATTTTAAGCTATATAAGCAATCCTCGTAGTTTCCGAAAATATCGATTCGCGTCGAACGACGCTTTAATCTGTTGGACAGTCCTTTTAAAATATATTTCTTTTGAGCAAATTCCACGCTGTAAGCTTTATACTGTGATGGAAGGTCCGACTAGCCATAACACTGGTTTGAACCCAATTTTTGTGCATAGATTGCTCCACGCGGTAGCCTATAATGAGTGTTTTATTGAGTGCACTCCATTGTGTATCGAAGCGGGTCACATAATCAAGAATTGATAGGCGTATCTAAGGCGTCATACTATATAGCTATGATATTGACAATTTTAGCTCTGCTTTAACAGTATAATGTCTAATGTTCACATGACTTGCACTTAATTTAACGAGAGTTTTATCACACATGCGACTACGACCCACGCTTTGTCGCAGTACACTTTACGGCGATGATGCGTGAAATGTTTTAATTCAGGTAGTGCTCAATGTCTTCGCTCCATAAACGTATAACACTCTAATATGTCAAGCGAGCACACGACTATACGATTAACCGGAACCACGGCAGATGAAAACTGTGTCTGACCCTGCTATACTTCATAGTATAACATATTGTGAATGACGACGTAGAAACCGTTCAAGAGAGACGACGACAAACCGAAAAAACGATAGACATAGTGACTCCAATCTCGCAAGACGATATGGACGTCCACATTAAATTATTATACTGGCAACATTATTTGTAAATAAAAATTAGAATAAGCGTCAAACTAAACATCCTTCCAGATCGGGTAGGATTTACGTGTCTTTATTTGAAGGTAGCCATTGTAAAGAGTGTGTAGTCCATAATACACCATCGGTGACTGAATCCCTGCACATGAAACTGTTAATTCACGACGGCGTCATATCGAGAGTTGGGGTTTTTTTTTACTGTAAGTTCGTTATAAAAAAGAGCTGTTAAACCATCTTTGAACATAAATTTAACTATTATCTGTCCATCCTTCCTTATACAGTGAAACAATGAAACTTGACATGCACTAAAATGAGTGAAACTTAAATGTTACAATTGATCCTTCATTCAAGGAACCGCACTAAATTACAAGACACACACAAACTGAATAAACACATCAAATATTCAACTTTGTTTAAAGGTCCAGAAAAATAAGATCTGGCTTTATTGAACTGTTCATTGTGGGATGCGATATGTTTGTATTGCCAAGGGTGATTTCAAAGAATATTGCAGTGATACACCGTGACAATCAACGATAAGGGTACATGACATGACAATTCAAAAGACGGACGTATACGTTAACATGAAATTAAAATGAATTCCGTACGAAAGCTATTATTCATGATAATCTTGTTGAGTTATATATGGTTTATTCAATATATATACAATATGAATACAGTTCACGAGTATACATGATCAAAACATAGTAACATATATAAAGGCATAACATGTGATCAGTATTGAAATGCATAAAGAATTAATAAATAGAAAGGTATCGGGCAAATGTTTTTGTTAGACACCAGCATTTAGAATCTATTTAATAACTAATGCTATAACGATAATATAAAAAACAACAAAGACGAATCTAAAAGAGAGCGAAAAGTCAAGTTTGAGTAATGAATTACAAATAATAAATCATGATAATATGTACACATGTTTATTTGACTGTACAACTTTCAAAACCATATTACTTGGTAAGTTTCGTCAAATTTATGTATTGTTTTGAACAAAGAAAGTATACATAGCGGAAATCATATACGAAGCTAGAAGATGTTGTCATCTTCAAGTACTTGGACGCAACCCTGTCCAAGGATGGTACCAGTACCACTGAGGTCCGAATAAGAATTTTCGTGGCCCTGCAGTTATTGCCCGACTTAGCAGGTTGTGGATAAGCAGGTCAATCAGCTTGTCCACGACGTACAGGCTCTGCATGTCCCTTGAACCCTTCATCCTACACTACTGCTGCGAGACCTGGACGCTTCACGATGATGATGATGATGATGATGATGATGATGATGATGATGATGATGATGATGATGATGATGATGATGATGATGATGATGATGATGATGATGATGATGATGATGATGATGATGATGATGATGATGATGATGATGATGATGATGATGATGATGATGATGATGACGGTGATGTTGATGATGATGAGGAGGAGGAGGAGGAGAAGAAGGAGGAGAAGGAGTTGGAAGAGGAGGAGGAGGAGGGGGAGGACTAACGTACGTTATGTAATATTTTAGTTTTCCGTCTGCTTGTGTAATTGATTGAACACGTATTGCTTGTATCCATATCAGAGGGGACACAATGTTTTCATGCTAAAGGGATCAGACAAATAGCATTTATGCTGGGGCGATTTACTGTTTTAGGAGAACGCTGGGTTACACACCCTAGCATCTCGAGTTTTATTACCAGTCCGAGAAACATGTGTTACAATTGGTCACGAAATTATTACTTCTACATGCCTTCTTAATTTTTAGATTATTTTATGTAATTGCTTTTGTTTAATCCTTTGAAATTATTCGGTGCGTTCAGTTAATTGGTTGTGAAGTCGTTGTTGTTTGTATCGGTATTGTTGTTTCTGCTGTTTCTGTTCTTGTTTTGATATTGCTGATGTTCTTTTTGTTTTATTTATGCTTTTAGATATATCCATATATAATTAAAAATAATAGTGATAACATATGAAAAAAGTCCATGCAAATATTATACGTGTTAGCCTTTTACATAAATAGGATTGTTTCAACATTAAGCTTAAATGCAAGTAGTGCGTTCTTGCTACGCAGATGAAACTAAAGTAATTTGGAAGCATTGTGTCGTATTATAGACCTCATATACCAAGATTATTAGATTTCACTAGAGCAGATAATAACTTACTTATTAACTGACCTGCACCGAAAGTTCATATATGTATCATTTAAACATTATTCGAATAGCATCGAAAGTAAACATGGACGAGACTTCGATTGCATATACGTCTTGATCGATAATGACCCAGAGAAGTGGAGCTTTTTTATAGAGCTATTTGCAGACTTTGAACTCGTAATATCATTAGGTTAATAATTACCACATTATATTCATGTTATTAGGTACAGTGCTGGTTATTATCTTATGTTCAATTGTTGTTGTTTTTCGAAAAGGTGTTCATAACTTTTAACAACGCAAGTGCGTGTAAATTTTGTAAATGACTGAAAACGTTATTGGTGGTTTTTAAATGATTGTTGTAAGTTTGCATTACCTTAATTCGAAAAAAACGCACAATTCTTATTGACATTAATTTACCGCTGCATCTACATCTCTATTAATCTAGGTAAAAAGTTATTTTTGATAGACAGCTTTATACTCAATACTCCTGAATTAACAGGCGAATACAACTTAAAGACTTAAATATAAATGTGTACAAGGATGGAATGATATATTAGCTTCACAGCCCAAAATGGAATTCTATTTATTATTGAAAAAAACGTTTCGAATATGAATAATATCTCGATTGTATATCCAATGAAATTCCAAAATCCAAGTGAGCCAATGTCGTCTAAGTTCTCCTTGTTTTAAATAGAAGTTGGTATATATAATAGGATATTCACAGACGACCGCAAGTGTAATCTTTGTACATGAATCACATTAACACATTTTACTGTGATGTTCATAAAAAAAGAATTACATATAACACATAATATCAGGACATCCTGGTCTTCCATAAGTAGACACATATCAATTATTTCTTGCACAAATGTTCGAAGGTTCAAAGCTATTGCAACATTTTTATAAAAGCAAATTGTGTAACTGCTGAATATTTGCATGTTTGCAGACATAATTGTTTCAAAATCATATATATATATATATCTTTTTGAAACGGCAGTGCGATAGTGGGGTGGTAGGAATGATACGACTCTCTACTGTAAGCTGAAAAGTGATGCGGCTTTAGGAGGGGTGTGGTGCGCTCCTGATCACCAGGTGGCAGAGATCTACGCTGGTATAATATAGTGTAAGCGTGTGGTTGTGGTGCGAAAGATAAGTTACACATAACTTTTTCATCAACCTTTACAGCTTACAACTTTTCGATACGATCAAGCGCTTAGACACAACTCCAACTCTTTACATCTGTCTTATATATCGTTCGGTACCCACTACTTAACTTAAAATATTGCTGTTTTTTGTTAAATAACACCATATTTTATTACATATTGTTACGTACGTAACGGTTCTCAAAACAATCCTTCTAAAAGCCTTGCCGAATGTTTGTATTCTTTTTTTGCCGTTGATCTCACTTGAGTTACTATTTTTGGAGTTTTGGGAAGAAGGTTGGATGTCCGATATGTATAGTTCAGAAAAGACTTTGGCAAGGAAACCCCGGATTTGAATGTATATGTAACGACAAAAATGCACTCTACTGAAACATTCTCAAAAAGTTAGTCAAATGATGTACACAAAATGACACATTTTCTAGAAGTCAATTAGCGAACAATTCAGAACAAATAACGAACGGGTATCGAACTCATGACTTAGTGGCATACGAATAACTGGTAGAAGAAATCGCTTTAAGCAAGTGCGATGTTATGCTTGGCAAAAACACCCTGCCTTAAATATGGCTATATAGAATACACACAATTTTGAATTTAACAGGTATACATAAAAGAGCCAAACAAACAGGCCCTTGTATTTACAATTGGATTTAGGGCCCTCTAAAATAAGATGGTCTCTGTTATGTTAAGAGAAGTTTCGCGGTATGTTTTTCCAATCTCGTCGAGCCTTCTCTATGTCGAATAATGTCGGGTATTTGCTCAGATTTTGCACTGAGTGTATATACATAATTTTTACAAATCATTATTTTGTAAGATTCGCCATTGAAACTGTTAGTGTAACAAAGTTTATTGTTTATTCAATTGTTTGATTTCATGTTCCATATATATGATACAACGAGGATTGCTTATATAAAGTATCAAATACACCTCTCATAGTATGAGCACGGATGGCAGAGTTGTCTACTAACGAGGATTGCTTATATAAAGTATCAAATACACATCTTACCATATGCGCACGGATGGCCGAGTGGTCTAAGCGATACACTTTTACTCCAGGTGTCAGTTGTTTGAGCCAAGTTGAGGGTAACTTTTTTTCATTTATTTTATTCTTATTTTTTAACAAGAGCTTTAAGATCAAATATTAATATTTATTAATATAAAGCATTAAATGACAAACTTCAATACATGCCAAAATCTGTGAAAAAAACTATTTAATACTCAAATGGCGATAAATCAATTAACAATCATTGGTAGAGAGCACCAGGACAAGAATGCGCGTGTTCAACCTATAGGGATTCTGCATTTTAAATTTGATTTTGTTCATATCATGCGTGTGTCTCAAAAATCTCACTGTACGTTTCTCATATCTAATACACACCATTTCACTTACACGTTTCTCTACATACACCTTTTATTTGGCTTTACATCTCTCTGTTAACCCATACATCTACAATCCCCTGCATCTCGTAATCTTTCTTCACTTTTCACTCAGTCAATTACTCACTAATTCAATCACTCATTCACATTAACACACACACTTTAACTTTAAACAACTACATGTATCTATCCTTAACCCAATCTCGGAAGAAGCATAGACTTGATATTAATTACCCCTGTAAAGTTGACATGCGCGTCGTTGTCAGGTCGTTCCGGCCTATGATTTAATATAGCTTCGCAAAAATCATGCTCGACTTACATCGTTGACACGTTTACTCGTATAATTAACTAACCAAAACTATTTCTGATTTGTATGAAGTGCACAACCGTTGAGCTATACTTATAGATGTGCATGCATTTGTTTCACTAAATAAGTAAAGACGACAAGACGACAAAACGTAATGTTCTCTTTTTGCATGATTTTCTTATTGCTCCAATTAAAAAAAATCATGTATGCATCGCAAATACTGGTGGTAAATTGTCTTTACATTTTATTGGATTTTAACAACGGAAAAAACCTGGTATTCACAGATACACCACACGGTGTTCAGTATATGGCTTACGTCAACTTTGAATAATCTCTTGAAAACCAATTATCCTGCCCAATCATCAATTCAGGTCGACGGCGGAAAAAAATGGTATCACTATCATGTCAATAGGCGTGTAAAATATCTTTAAAAAACGCTCGATACAATTGTTTTATCCGTTGAGGGAGTGTACAACTCTCACAAATTATTTTGTATAAAAAATTGAGGAATGAGACTTCAAGCGATTATCAGTTTGTTATGTCATGTTAGCGCAGTTGTTTGTACATTAACTTCTCACCAATGAAACCCCGGCTCTATAGCCGTTCCCGACGAATGTGCGCTTTATTAAAGATCACCCTGCTTGGCAGGTCGGATTTAGTTCTCCGGTTTCTCCCCAGAGCACCAGACGATTCAAAAAGTTTAATGCCCTTCTTTAAAACAATACCGAAAGGGAAATTGCAGCTATACTTGAAATTCGTTGCAATGTGTGTGGGTCGTGTAAATTAAGGAAGCAGTATAGATAGACTGCTGGCACAAACAGCAAGTCCTTACAAGATGCACCTACAGGCGTGAAACATCATCATAAACTTCGCAACACAAACACCCGCGAGATGCATAGCAATGTTTTGTTCGCGTTATTACACTTATGATTGCACTCGTTATCATTTTGATACAGTTTCGTTCAGACCTCTATAACAAACATGGCTAATTTAACCTTTCAACAGAAATGCATGACAACGCAGTTAATGTCACTTCAGTTATCGCAAGCTATCTGCTTATTCCATCGACGTATCATAAACACTTCTTGATTATTTGACCATGTACTGAGTGCTAAGATTAGAAGAGTAACCCAGTTATTATGGCTATCTTTTAATTACTGCCTCTTATAGATAAATGTTATTGAATTTCGTGTTGGTGTACGTTATTTAAGACTACAAGAATACATGCTTTATCGCATGATTCTGCCAAGAGAATTTTAAAAACAATCAAGCGGTTAGGGTAAAAAAATCAGTGCAAAAGATTAATTTCCGTAACATACAAATCTTTTTAGCTAAGTTAATACTAATTAATTAATTATAGTTTGGCCTATATATTTGTATTATTAAATGCTATAAAATTTACTTGTCATGCACGTAAGCATAAAGGTCACTGGCATGATACATATATTAACATCATATTTAATATAAATTAACTTATTGTAACGTAGTTTCTTCAAATAAGACTGTTCTTTATTTAAAAAAACCCGAGATCGTTCACACAAACCAACTGCTTAACGCCAACCATGATCAAACGTACAATTTCCTCATGCGAAACATCAACTGGGCGTAACGCTATTTTGAAGCTCTGTAGACGGACACAATTTTCTAGTTCGCCTAAGAGTTTTAAGAGATATTTTTTATACAAAGTGTGTACGATTTCAGGCCGATGACAACTTTGTAATTGAAATATATATCGGCAGTTTGCTCAAACTTTTATTTTTTGTCGATAATCACTTTAAATTTGTACTATTGAATATAATTTTAAAAGTTATTATACAATTGTGTAGCTTAAAATGCATTGTGTGATTTTTTAACATTTCGGCAGTTTAATATATATTTTTTTATCTTAAACTTATATGATTCCCTTATAATATTTCTGAAAACAATAATCTTAATTTAGGTATACACATGTAAGACGGATAATCAATGTATGCATGGTAATGGTATGCCTGTTACACCACATGTCTGCAGTGTAATGACTAAGATAATGGACAAGATGAGATGACACGTATTACTTTCTCATAATATGCCAAATGAGAAACAACACGATGTAGATCAAACTAGTTTTATTCATCCCCAGAAAATTGATGTAAATAGTGTAAACACACACACACAAAAACACTCGATCTGTTATCCGATGATATCAAATTCAGTTCGTTTATTTTATATGAGTTGTATGTATAAGAACCTACGGTCTCATTTTCGCGCCACGACGGCACGTGCATTAATGCGTTTTACGTCATGTAATAGACGTCATAACGTTCATTGAAAAAGCCGATATTTTTAAAACATTTGTGGATAAAATCACAATCGGTATTATTATTTTATTTATTATAATTTATTCGTTAATTCATTGTTGTGTATTTATTGACGTTTGCATGTTTTAAGAAAATGTAATTTAAATTTGTTGTTAGAATAATAATAATAATTATTTTACTTTCCTTTATACAACATTGGTATAATTTTAATGTATTTGTGTTAAGAGAATCCTCTACGTCTACGTATTCATCATCGTCTTCGTATGTTTGAGAAAAAATCGGTAGAAAAAACGCCTGTCTCCATGATATGTTCCACATGAAGTGAATAACTTACAATTCTCGATTCTTGTCCGTGCAACATGAAAGAAACATAAACCACAATAAACTTAATAATCAGCAAGAGAAAACGGTCGACGCAAAAGGCGTTGATGACAAAATTGTACAATAAACTTGAGAAGAAGCATGATGTCGCGTGATAACATCGATCGCGTGAACGTTTTATTTCAGAAACTCTGCGAGAGATTTGATCAGTTAAAAAATACATATTTCCAGTGTTTAGAATTATGCTCAGTGCCGGATGTGGCTAATAATTTGGAACTGACGTATGAACATTGTCTACAAAACTGTGTTGAATTCCGGGAGCGGTTATCCCAATGGACAGCAACTGACGAGGAAACACCGGAAGAGGATGACGCGTGTCCGTGGCAAGCCGGATAAGTTTGGCGTCGTCAGGGTCAGCCAAATCGGAACTCCGGAAAGCAAAGGCAAAACAAATTTGATTTAGCACGAAAGGAGCTCGAATAGAAGCAACAGCTGTTCGACACGCAGTGCGAACTGGAGGAAGCGATCCTAGAGGAATCCGTGTGGAGAGATACAGACTGCCTCAAGTGCGGGGCTAACAACGATGATGAGGACCGTGCCACGATTAACGCATCCAGTCCGGCACCGAGATCTGAACCGAGTATCCGCGGCTTGATGTGCACGCCGATGGTGGACGGGCGGGCGTTTCATCGACCGGAATTGTAGGTGTTTCGGCAAAAACCGTCTTCATCCGAGGACCATGGCCAGCGTGACTTACGGTCGATACAACAGTCTACGCACAACAACTCAGCAATTGCGGTAAACTCTACTTGCGACGTAAGGTTTCAACGCATAACATAGACAGTGCATTTCATAGACTGGCTAATACATTACAAGAAGTGTTAAATTACCTAAACCTGAGCTGTTGTCATTTAGTGGCAGATTTATTGATTATTGCAAGTTCATTAAGAATTTTGAGACAAACGTAGAATGTTTAGTGTATGATAATAGGCTTAGATTGAGCTACCTTATACTATATTGTGTGGGTGAGACTCAATATAGTATTGAAGCGTGTGTTTTGTTTAAACATACTGAGGGATATAGACGTGCGAGTGAGATATTTTAAAATGTCGATACGGCAAGCCGCATGTCATTTCTAGGTCTTTCATCGATAAGCTTGTGCATGGTCATCAGATTAAGGCCTTAGATGTTGATGCACTTTCAATACAAGCGTTGGACATGCAAACATGTGAGATAACATTTTCTCAACTAGGTTTCGCCTCTGACATTGATAAATCAGAAAACCTAAGACGCATTATTAGACGCTTGCCTATGCAAATGAGAACAAGATGGGTTGTTATAGTGCATGACAAAAATGTTAAATCAGACAGAGAGTAAATATTTTCTTATCTAGTTTGCTTTGTTAACAAAATGTAACAAACATCTTGTTAAATGTGTGCTACATATATTGCTAGAGACAACCAATCGCGTAGCAGTCATGATGCACGTGTAAAGTCTGACAGCTTTGTAAACATAAAGGCCACAACTCTAACAACGCATACGGGTAGCGGATGTGCGAATTTTCAGATCAAATGCATTCGTTGTTCTGGTAAATGCAAAGAATTGGGTGACCGTAAACGTTTAATGTCATGCCATTAAGTGAGAGGCGGAATTGTGTTGTCATACATAAACTATGTTTCAATTGTCTTAAAGGAAGACAAATATGTACGCTGTTAAATGCCCAAACAATGCAAGGTTCCTGAGTGTCAAGGTAAACACCATTACTTATTACATTGTTGTGTAAAGCCAAAGGCCGACCGCACTGTTTTTCAGCCGTCCGTTTATTGCACATCTACGCAAGATTCGTGGCTTAACACGTATTTGGTGGCCATACCTGTGAAAGTTACGGGAATGAACGGCAACATATGCGAGAAGTAGACTCTAATAGATGATGACGCAGATAAATCTTTGTGCGATGAGCGGCTTTTAAAAAGCTAAGACGACAGTTAACTGGAAGTTCCGTTTCCGGCTCATAAGTGAATCTCCGTGTTCTGTCAACTTCCGGAAGTGATGTACAGGATTCAAATAATTTCTGGTCTGTGAAGATGCTATCAATTAACGCCAGATCTGCCGCTACTGCAGAGAGTATACGTCAGTTTCCTCACCAAGCCGATATTCACATTCCCCGCTTGATGTCGAGTGACGTAATGCTGCTTCAGGTACAGACACACCAGAAGCGCACATTCTCATAGAAGTCCGCGCGGTGGTTGGTCATCAAACTTATGCAGTTCGGACGCGACTCGGATTGGAAACACGAGGGCCGCAGCAGAAGATAGCTTTAATGACGTCAACATTAACTTTGGACAGTCTGTTGATGTCATTTTGCAACAACAACTAGAAATAATGTGGGCCGCAACTTTCAACGATGTAATACACTGTGATAAACGTTCAATATCGCTAAATATACGAAGGCTATGTAAATAATTGAATCCTCACTTATGCATGGGGATAAACAATACGTGATGGGACTTCCATGGCGAAATTATGAAGTGTCCATGCCAAACAATGTTTGCGCTGGCAAATATTCGTTTATTAAAACTTACAAAGAAACGCTCGCGGGAGCCCATGCTTCACGAGAAGTTTTTTGCGACTGTAAGCGATTATATCGAAACGGGCTACGCGAAAGAAATACCGCATGGCGAGACAGCAGATCGTACATGGTACTTGCCGCCAATCCGCTCATCAATGACAACAATCCAGGGAAAGTACGTGTTGTATGTCATGGTGCTTCAAACTTTGAGAGCGTGCCACTGAATAGTAAATTGCTTCAAGGTCCTGACTTAACAAATAGTCTAGTTGGCGTGCTGATACGCATACGACAAGAGAATGTGGTCATAATGGCATATATAGAAGCTATGTTTCACCAGGTGCGCGAATATGACAAAGACTGTGATGCTCTTTGCTTTCAATGGTGGCCTGGTGATGACATGACAAAAAGACATAGTGCATGAAAGTTCACCTGGTTGGGGCGACGTTGTCGCCGAGCTGCGCGGCATATGCGTTAAAACGAAATGCATTAGACAACATTGAAATGTATGATGAAGAAGTGATATCGACAGTTCAACATAATGTCTATGTCGATGACTGTTTGAAATCCGTAGGATCAGAAGAGGCAGCTGTTAAACTTGCTACAGTGTTGCAGTCCGTTATGAAGCATGGCGGCTTCCG